>NC_091751.1:41707363-41897363 GCF_043380555.1 Nothobranchius furzeri | reverse complement strand
TCAGGCCTCCAGTAAGAGACAGCACCACCTTAACAAGCACCTGTACCGACCCTCCACCTTTCTCACCTCCTACGAGCCTCCGGTCTACATGGATGAAGAAGACGAGCGCTCCCCATATTACAACAGCCTGCAGGACCCTTCTGCTGATGACTCGGTCAGTCACGTGTCACTTTTTACTAGTCTCACTAGTTTTTAACTGGTTTAGTGACTGGGAGACACTAGATGTGCTTTAATTAGCTAATCACACGCCCTCGTGTCCTTTCTCATGATAGCAGTGACCTTTGCGATGACGACTGATCAAAGCTACAAGCAGCAGTGGCGCTACAGGACGTCATCGCTACTTTTGTTCCTCAATCCGTTTAAATAATTAACTCGTCTTCATTCTAACTCCAGTCATGTTAGTGTGATTTTTTAAAGTCAGAGCCTTTGTTGCTTTGCAGCTCCTGAAACTCGCCGTTATCAAAGCTTTGACATTTCTTTGATGGCAGTGACCTTTGAGTGAATCTGGTTACCGCCACCCTGCCGAGAACACAGATGGTTTTTCTCCGTCAACCTGTTAGCAGAATCCTCTTACATCACTAGCACAGAGAAAAATCACCAAGGTGTTTGTGCCACAGAGACACTCACCCCGTCAGGTTGTGCTTTAATTTGGCTCACAAGTCCTGTGCAATTTGATGGGTTTAATTTGCATTTTTGTCCTCTTTCTTTGTTTTCTGCATGACGAGGAGGAGGCAGATTTAGGTCAGATGTAGCAATCAGTCACACTGTGAAGGACACCCAGATTTTCTCTTGCATGCTGAAGGACAATCTGGTGCAGCCCTGCATCTAAAAACAGGAATGTGATGCTGTTTTTGCTGCAAAGACGCATCCTGGTGCAGATTTATCAACAAAAAGAGAACATATTTGGCCCTGAGTTTCGTGTTGACATGTGTTGATTTATTTTTTTTAGCTTAATGCCTGTCAGTCACCTCCCTGACTCCCTGTTTCTGTTTTTTTTCTGTCTTCCTGCTAACTCAGGATGAGGAAAGCATTCCTGTGGAGCTGAGGAACCTGCCCGAGTACAAAGAGCTTTTAGAGCTGAAGCGGTTGAAAAAACAGAAACTACAGGAGATCCACGAGGAAAAGGACGAGGTCCAGCACGTTGGCTACAAGGTGAAGCCTCTGCATGTCACCATGACAACACATGTCAGTTAGGAAGGACAAGTTCAAATGCTGATCTGATTGTGTCGTTTTTTATTAAGCGATGGTAAGTTTAAAGATTTATCTGCATGTCTGCACTGTAGCACGGATGCAGGTTCAAATTCAGCTTTGCTGCACAGGATTTTCCCATCATGCACGAGTGGGTTTTATCCCACAGGTCAAAAAACTGGGCACCAGGAAACCCCTCCGTAGGAATACGACTTCACACACGCATGCACACACACATTCAGATAAATGAGGACAGGTGATTCCCTAGAAATCTGTCTATAATCTGTGTTTTGTCTTGCGGAGGTTTGATTTCTTTGTTTTCTTGTTTTGTTGCAGTGTGATCTGTGCGGCACCGAGCCCATCCAGGGAGTCCGCTGGCACTGTCAGGATTGTCCGCCGGAGAACGCTGTCGATTTCTGCTCCAACTGCTCAGACTGGTGAGCTCCTTCAATATTAGTGGATCATTAAAGATCAGCAACTTCCATCCAAACCTGGTGACCATCTGAGCTGTTTTTAAAGAGCAGGTTCACAGAGAAACCATATTTCACTTATTTATTTGAAAATGATCAGTAACTGAGTTTAACACAGGCTAAACATGAAAATAGTTGACAGATCGACGTCACATTTATGGACTCACCCATCTTTACTTGTGACGGAAAAGGCTGTTGTTGGTTCAGTGTCCAGGAAACTGCAGAGAACGTTTCTGCTAGTAGAAGCTAACCGTTAGCATTAGTGACTCCACCACACAGCAGAAGTCCTTCAGGCTTGTGTTATTGTTGGAGATAAAACATCAACGTTGCAGAGCAAACAGTCAGTGGTAGAGTTGCGTTGATGTTAGCCAATCAGAGGCGAGAACACACACAGGACATTTTATAGGTTACACACAATTATTTACAGTAACAGACAACTTTTTTTTTAATTAGAATTTCTGATATAAAAACTACAGATATGAGCTTTCTCGATAAGCAGTGCATTATGGGATACTTTGCTGTTCCAAGTCTGAAGGATGCATCAGTGCATTCCCGATACAATGGGCCGAGCAAGAACACCTCAGGGAACTTTGAGTGAACTTGCCATGATGCGTAATTAGGATTGGAACAGTGCTTGGGCTGGCGTTGATGACGTCACGAGTTCAGACGAGTATGCATTGAGAGAAACGGCCTATCAGTGCGAGTTGTTTTTTACGGCTTTGTGAGGAAGCAGAGGAGGCTCTGAAGTTAAGATATTTTTGTATTTTAACAAATCTCTCTGACCGTGTCTGGCTGCAGATGTAGTCCGTCATAATTACACTAACACAGCGATGGTCTCATGCTTGTCTCCCTCCTCGTCTTCCAGCCTGTTGAAGACGGAGACCCACAAACCGAACCACCACCTGGAGCCGGTGTATCAGCCAGACACCTTTCTGGACAGGGACTACTGCCTGCCGAGCACTGGCACAGGCTACAACTACCTGGACCCTAACTACTTCCCAGCCAACAGATGACAGGGTCCCAGGCGCCCCTAGCTCAAAGCTCTCTCTCCACATTTCCCACAGGCCACTCTGTGCACGGCTCCATCCTCCAAGAGATCCGCCTAACTGACCATCAGGCAGGCAGGCCAGCAGGCACTCAGCCAGCCAGCCGTGGGCCTTGGAGCAGCTGGTGGGAGGGGGGCTGTTGGTAACGGACAATTCTGACTTGAGCAAAGGAGGGTCATGTTAAAAAAAAGAAAAACGAGTGGCCAGAAACACCTCAGCCAGGGTATTCAACGGTGATTAGAAAAATTACACTATTTTTAAAACAAGAGCAGGAAACAGAAGGCACACAACATTCCTGAGCTCCGTGACTCCAGGAGAGTCGCCCCACCCCCACTGGACTAGATTAATCCGGTGAAGCGCCATCTAGTGGAGAGACCAAGCTCATCTGTTTGGTGGTTTCAATGTGTGTGTGTGTGTGTGTGTAGTCTCCGTTTTATGCAAGAGTGAAAAGTATTTTAGATGGAGTATTTATGAGTCACTGGCTGCTTCAGCGTATGAAATCCCAGTCCGTTCTGCAGACTGACCACGTCAACATGTCACTGTCACACACCGCAGCTCCCCCCCCACCCCCAACACACACACCCGCACACACACACACACACACACCCGTTTCTGTTGCTTTTCCCACAAAACCATGGAAGCACTACAACACAGAGAGAAACTTTTCCTTTGAAGGCAGAACGACAACGGGTGGAAAAACAAAGTTGTGTTCTCCATTTCTTTATTTCCTTTCCTCTCCCCGTCGTGTGCTGTTGTTGATCATGTTGAGTGTTCAAGTGTATTGTGGAAAAGTGAAAAGTAGCCACCGCTAGTTGCTGTGTGTCATTAAAATAAAACACACACAAAAACAAAAAAAGACAACTGTTTGGTTTGTTTCGGCAGGAGACCTCGAACCCGACCACTTCTTTGGCTCCGTTGACCCACTCTCTTTGTTCTTGATCCCATCATCTTGATCTTTCATTTTGCAACCCTCTTTTAAAGGTCCATTTAAAAGATTGTATTTTTATTAATCTATTTAAAACCTGAATAATTAAGGTAGTGGCTGGTGCCTCCGCAGTGGAACGACCCACACAGTTTTATATACATAGATTTTGTTGTGCTTGAGTAGACACCATTTTATATGGTTTTTGTCTCTTTCCTTCACCCCCTTTTCCCTGCTTCAGTATCTGTGTATAACAGTCTGTTCTTATGTAAAAATATAATGTAAAATAAATAAATGCTAGAGGAGAGCTGTGGAAATAAAAGTATGTGAAAAATGTTTTTACATCTTTGCTTGTTTTATTATAATTTACATTTTAGCATTAGGCTTTGTCTAAAAAATTATACTTATTTTTTAGTGTTTAGATATTTAGTCAGATTCTTTTGGGTTAAACATTTAAAGTTTACCTACAGCATTAGATATTATTACCTTAAACACAGAAAGATTTGATGTATTTGATGAAGCTGAGAAAAAGGGAGCACATCACCCCAATTTTAGCTTCGCTGCACTGGCTGCTTGTCGATTTTTAGGGTCCAGTACAAGGTTCTTTTATTGGCTTTTAAAGCTGTACATGGCCTTGCTCTGCAGTATGTGTGCGAACTTCTAGTAGCTCACTCCCCGTCTCGGTCACTGAGGTCAGCAGCTGACCAGTTTCTCCTGGAGGTGCCGAGAACGAAGAGAAAGCTCAGGGGTGATGGAGCCTTCTCAGTAGGTTGTGGAATGCACTCCCAATCCAGATTAGGATGGTTTCTTCACTGTCGGGTTTTAAACACTCATCTGTTCTCAGTTGCTTTTAATTCAGTTTGAGAATGCATCTGTTTTAGTAGCTTTTATGTCACTTTTATATGTTTGTTTTTGTCATGTCTTTGCTTTTTGATTAACTTATTTTCAGTGTTTTAGGAAACTTCTGTTCGTTTTGGCTTGTTATGCACTTTGGTCAGCTTTTATGCTGTTTTAAAGTGCTGCATAAATAAAATTGACTTGACTTAACCAGATTTTTAAAATCCAAATTAGATTGTTTTAAGTGATACTCTAACTAATCATCCCATACCTTTATTTTTATGTTAATATAATTCTCATCATTATTATTTACAAGGTGTTGCCTAAATTGCTTGCTGTTTTCTTGCTGTGGTCGTCAGCAGCTGACTCAAATGTTAAATACATCCGAACTCTAGGCTATCCTAAATCTGTTCTGCAGGACTGTGTAAAATATTTAAACCTCTCCTAATTTCTTCATGCTGTCTTGAAAGCCTTCAAACTGGTTCTGAGTCTGTGTTTTAGCACTAAGCAGCTGGAAACTCCCTTTACTTCCGGATGATTAGTGATCTTCTCACCAGCAGATGAGGCTGTCAGATCATCCGTCCCACAACCTTCCACACCAAACAAGACTCAGGAAGGCTCTTGTTAAAACAAACCACTGGCTTTATTGAATGTTTAATACCAGACTCAAACAGGAACCGGTACGATGAGCTTGTAAACATACAAATGCAGTAATCCTGAACTGGCCCAAAGCTTTTCGCCAAATGAGCAAAAGGCAGTTTTAAGCTGAACTGTTAAGTCTTGCATGCTTGTTACAATATGAAGCATAGTGCTGAGCACACGAGTGAACACACACTGACATTGCCACCTTGTTTTTAGCATGGTGGAACATTCAGCATGCTCTCAGTCACAGCAGAGAGGTCTGCTTCCTCTGTACAGTTATGAGCCTCGGTCCGGCAGCTAGCAGCGAAAACTGAGGTTAATGTGAGAGGAGGAGGAGGCATGTGGGAGAAGCAACATGAGAGGGAGGCTTTCACTGAATGCAGGTAAGACATGCAAACCACTAGAGTTCAATAAGCTGGTGAAGGTGTGAGGTTATGTGAAGGAGGGTCTTCATAGGTGGGCCTGCTGGAACTCAGATGGGGTCAATGTTGGGAATCAGAAAGAGGAAGAGGACTCCATGGCTTGGCAGATCTGGGCGAACACTTCATTCGGTGACCTCTCAGCGTCGATCTGCAGGAAGAGAGACAAAAAAATGCTGTCAGAAGCCATCAGCGCCTTCATGTGGAGTTCAGAAGGAGCCTCCGTACCTGTGGTGGCATTTAAACACACACACACACACACACACGCACACACACACACACACACACACACACACACACACGCACGCACGCACGCACGCACGCACGCACGCACACACACACACACACACACACACACACACACACATGGCATTTAAACCTTCAAACAGCTCATTTTTAAAGGGACGGTTCATCTCCAAACACAAAGTCTGTGATTTTCCTGTTTGTTAGTGGAAACATCAGAGTCAGATGTCACCTTTAAGGCCACGTCTTTCAGCAGACATCCCCAAATATCCAACCGACTCAGATATGAACTAGGTAAATTGCATTTCTTGCAGAAATGCTGTTTGAATGCTGGATAGCTTAAACTGTTAGCTGAATCAGCTTAATAGCTGAACTGAAGCTGAAAGTACGCAAAACTGTCAAAATGAGCTGAATGTGTTGAAAGATGTAGAAGCAAAAACCACTAATGAGCAAATAAAGCACAAAAAGTAAGTGAAGAATGGGTGAAAAATAATCCTAAAAAGCAAAAAACTGAAATCTGTGAACATTGTATAAAAATCTGGACAGCTACAGTGTCTAAACATCTGTTATTTCAGTAGGACTAGTTTAACGGTTTAATTTTTACATTTAGCTGAACTGTGAAATCAGCATCATATGCTGAATTCAGAAACTGATTCCTGAAGCTGCTGAACAGCTGAAGTGAAGCTTAAACTAAGCTAAACTGCCAAAATGAACCGAATGTATTTAAACATTTAGAAGCAAAAATCACCAACAAGTGTAATAAAGCTCAGAATATAGGTGAAGAATGGACAAAAAATGCTAAAAAGCAGAAAACTTTAATCTTTGAACATCGATTCAAAACTCAAAATTTGAAATGTTGAACAGCTGGCATTTGAATGAGAATAGTTTAATGGGTACATTGTTACAATTGGCTGAACTATGAATTTAGAAATATTTGCTGATATATGAAACTGATAGATTAACAAATGTTCAGACTTGATATGGGATGGATGAATGACATGACGGATAGATTGGTGGATGGATGTTAGATGGTTTATTGGATGGATGGATAGATAGATGGATGGATGGGTGGATGGATGGGTGAATAGTAGCATATATGGATTTATATGTGGATGGATGGATTCCTTAGGCCAAGCCGATCGATTTCATGTATCTCATGTGTGGGTGAGTAAGTCCATTTAGCCAGAAGATGATTGACCTCTCTCAACCAATCAGGGAGCTGGGAGGGAGCGGGGCACTTTCCCACCTTCTGACGGTCAATCAAATTGAACTTGTTTCTAGTTTTAAATACAGATAGTTCAAAAAGATCAAAAACAGAAGTCTGTTAATGGCTCAATATTCAGCTTTTTATATTCATTCCTATGAGACTTGGTCAAAGTGATTTGTAGTTCCTTGTGTTGCCATGGTAACAGATGACAGGAGTCTGCATTAACAAAACAATGTACAATGTCACATGGCTCATTTAAACTTTGAATAACATTTCTATATTAAAGTATGTTGATACAGTTGTGTCTAAAATGTTGTTAAATGTTGTTGCTAAGCACATTGCCATGGTAACGCAGAACACAATATCAAGTTAATACAAGACTCCTGGGACCAAGCAGGTTGAATTGATGTATCATATGTGTGGGTGCATATTTCCTTTTAGGCAGAAGACGATTGAAAACTCTCAGCTAATGAGAGAGCAGCGAAGGAGAAGGGGGCGGTTCTGACTAGTGTTAAAATGTCAGCTATGCTGCTAGTTTTAAGTGTATAGAGCTCAGAAAGATAAGAAATAGCAGTATGTTATAGGCTCAATATTAGGCTTTTCACATTTATTTCAATAAGACTTGTTTGGGGATATACTTATGCACTTGTGTTATCATGGTAACAGATGACAAATTTAAAATTGAATACAAGATTCCTGAGACCAAGCTGGTCGATTTGATGTGTCATAATTGTGGGTGCTCGATCCTGCTTGGACAGAAAATGGTTGAACATTCTCAACCAATCAGAGAGCAGCACTGTTTTCCCGCCTTTTCCCCCGGCTGTTGGAGGCCTGCAGCTGTACTTCTTCCCAGTGTTGCCAACTTAGCGATTTTGTCACCATTTCTAACAACTTTTCAGACCCCCTTAACGACTTAAAAAAAAAAGTGCCTAGCGACAAATCTGGCGACATTTCTGACCCCCCTCAGCTACTTTGACTACAACTTTGTAGCCGACTTTACCTGCAGATTAGAGATGCATCTGAAGCGACAGGACCGTCCTTCCTTCCAGAGGATCAGAAAGAAAAATGATCTGCGCATGTGTATGCAGCATGATCACTCTACCCCCGTTGACCAATAAAACCTTTTGTGGGTTTTCACAAGTCCATTATTTGAGATGGCCACCTGAGCTACATAAAGAGCAACTGCTCCTTCCGCCATCCTGCCGCATTTCGGCAGCTGAGCTCGGCTGGCATTGGCTGGCAGCGTCGCACTCACCCATGGCTTCTCGCACCACTTGTGGTGCATTCAAGGAACATTGGGACTCTATGATGACTTCAATAATGTAGCACATTTAAAACTTTTATAAAAAACAGAATAATACTGAAATACTGTAGTACCTCAGGTCATTGGCAGTTTGCATGTAACGTTTCTGAATACTAAATACGGCCTGCTTCTTTTTACACAAAAGTACTAAAAACAACAAAACCAAACAAAAATATATATATTTATTATCTTTTAGGTCAATATATAGCACTGAATCACAACAGAAGAATACATCTCAAGGCACTTGAAAACTACAAGAGAAAATTCATTTTAATTCAATCATACATACATTCCTATCAATTTAATATTTTTGTGTTCACGAATTCCATTCTCTTCAGACAAAACAGAAATATTCCTTCCATTTTCATGTGCCATCTTTAATTGATGTTTTAAAGGCTGCTGTTTTGTATTCTATGGGTTTTTTATTTTAATAAAATATTAAAAAATAAAAAAATAATTTTTTAAATAAAATCATGCAGGATTTATTTGAATTTACTCTACAAGACCGGTGACGTCATGACGCAAACGTGGTGACGTCATCACGCAAACCAGGTGACGTCATTGTGTCATATGCATATTAGCACGTGACATCATCTGGTGACATCTAGCAACTTTTGGGGGGAACTTCAGCTACTTTCAGTCGAAAACAGTTGGCAACACTACTCCTTCGTGTTAATGAGAGAAGCCTTTAAATCTGTCCTTCAGAAGTGAATTTGGACCTGTCAATCTTCTCATCACCATTCGAAAAGTACTGCACCGATTTGAAAAATTCAAAAAGTGTGAGCGGCAGAAGGCTTTGATGGTCACCTGTGTGAATTTTTATGTTCCTACCATGACTTGGCTAGAAGCTATGACGAGAACATTTTAGCTGTCTGAAGCCGATCGGAGGAGAACATCTCTGTTCCTTTAACATGGGTTTCAATGAGACAAAATCAGGGTCTCTCCTCCTTTTGAGACTTGTAGAGAAATAACTAACACTTACAGATAAAATGAAACCCATTCTGAAAAGCTGATAAAAACCCCTACTTTTTGAGATATAATTTGTTTCGGTACTCCAAACGGTCTGGGTGTTGGAAAGATTTGTTTCCAGAAAATGTGAAGGTCAAAAGTTAGAGTGCGGAATTTTCAGTTTAGATTGGTGAGAGACATTTTTTTTTAATTTAAATATTCTCAAAATATATGAACCGTACGACCACAATGTTTGGAGTACATTCATGATTTATAGCTCAAAACGAAGGGATATCCGTTAGCTGCAAGCCAGCGTGTGTATTATTTCAATCGGACTTACGGTTTTCTCAGGACAATGTCAGAAATGGAGCAAAGGAGGGTCATTGCTCCTATCTCTGCCCATTATAATTTTTGAGATTTTTTCTGAAAATCTTGAGCCGTACCTCAACTTCTACCTGTGATATTAGAAAAACTGTAACAGATATGTAAAAGATTTGTTAACCAGTAATAGCTGAAAGTCTTGTGAGTTTGTTGAAACTTGAATGAGGTCTCTAGGTTAAAGTTAACCTATAAGAGTTCAAATAAGTGATAGGATTTAGCTGAAAATTGAGCAATCCCATTCATTTCAATGGGACCAAAAATCGCAGAAAAAGCTGAATATCTCAAAAAGTATAAAATATTTAAATACCAAAAGTCATTGCCGGCATAAGCTGAACGAGCTGAACGTTTTGATACCAACAATTGTGTAAATAGTTGAAGAATTATGGAAGTTATTAAATGCCAAATAACGTACGGAAGCAGAATTATAATAAACCGACCAATAACTATAAAGAGAAACAGGATCACTATAGTTTCAAAGCTGTACAGCATTCAAACAATTACTTAAAGTTGCTTCCAGTCTGTAGAATATCTAAGAAGGAAGTCTGGGCGCATTCGAGAGCCTTCACTTTATTTAAAATTAAACATTTGTGCTCTAAACTGAAAGGTTCCTCCAAAGTCTGACCGAGATTAACTAAAAAAAGTTTTACACCCAAAAATCTTAAAATGTTCCCTGTTAGATAAATAACTGATAAAGTAAAAAGGAGGAAATATGTTCTCTTTGTTTGAAAACTAAAGCTTATTTCTTTTCTGACCGTGAGCTAAAAGGTTGAGCTTCATAATTAAATCCAGACAAATTTAGCAAAAAAATCATGAAGCAGCTACCACCGTGCTTCACACTGGGGGCGATGAAAGCTTTTACTTGAAGATTAAAGGCATAATCTATCATCCCAGCAGAGCAGATTACCTTTCAAGCTGCAATAGATTAAAAAAAGAAAAAGAACAGCTCTGCATCAGGAAATAGACACGTGCTTTATTGATGGCTGTGCGGCGTTTCGTGACTCCCTTTAAAAGAAACTTGGTCATCAATAGTGTTATTCATTCCACTCCTGCTTCAACGAACCTTTTATTAGTCTGTTGTAAACATGCATCCAGAACATTTCACCCTGGTTTTGACCCTGTTGACTTTAGACTTTTTAAATGAAAACAAGGCAGGAAATAAAAAGGAATAAAAGTTACCATGCATGAAAAATAAATGATCAGATTCCACCTCATGTCATGTTAAGATAATTATATGTGTTTTCTTTTATCATGCTTTATGCTTTTATTACATTTAAAGGGACTTTACAGAGTTTTGAATTTTTATGCTCGCGATTGCCCCCTCAGGCCAAAAGCGTAACGGCAGCTTCAATAGTAGGCTCGTGTGCGAGGCGTGCATGCTGTACGTGTACACTCCTTAACGAAAATAACAGCTGAGACAGTACCTTGTGTGTGTGTGTGTGTGGCCCGGAGGACAGAGGACAGGAGAACGCGCAGTTAATTAATTAAATAATTTGGTTCTGTACTTTTCTCTTCAGCACAGCCGACAAAGGTTTAAGATGGGTCAGTCCTCCTGCATGCTCAGATCATGCCCTTCCCTTGCTTGAAAAATTGTTCCAAAATGAAAGTTGAACCCACATCTTTTTTTATCTGTGAATTCTATGCTGTTCTGCGAGTTTCAAATAAAAATTTGGGCATTTTACTGTAAAAAAAATATACCATTAATGTAAAAAATAAACTCTAAATAAACTATGTTCACATCCAGAATCAAACCCAGGTCTTCTGCACGAGAATGTAACATCTTACTAGGTGAGCTAAAGCGCCAGTGACATCCTTTGTATCTGTAACATTTATATCCTTGATGACAGCTGAAACAACGTTCAAAGAACGGTTCAGAGCGAAAATAGCTATTTTGTTGCTAATTTGCAGGAAATATCTAGAAGAAAGTTCTACAAAAAGTAGCTAAGGGTCCTCAGAAATGTAACTAGCTTTGTCACTAGGCGTTAGGAACAGCGACAAAGTGGCACTGCCTCACTCTCTGCTGCTAAAGCTACGGACAGCAAATGCTACAGGCTATGCCTGAGCGTGAACGCGCATGAAGCAGCCTGCTCGACCAGAGCAGCTCTCTTTTTCTGTGATTTTACAGAAAAACAGGCAATCACAGTAAAAATTCCAGGGCTCATTCTACAGGACCAGGGCATTGCAGGAGAATGTATGAAGAAGAAATTTATTATTTCTATACATGTTTTGGCTGTCAAACTTCCATAATGCCCCTTTAAAGATTTTACCATTTATGCTGAACAGTTGCTGTATTGTTTGAAGTCTCACAAGGAGACTTTAAGAATGCTGAGCCTTGGTCCTGACCTAATGTGACCCAAGGACAACTGCTGACTCGTGCAACTGTCTGTTGCACATTGTGTGATTAGACACGGATTAGAAAAACATTATGTTCATTGTGTGATGCTGAATGCTCTTCTGTGTGAAACTTGTAACAATTACTGAATACTGAGGGCTGTGATTTCCCACATCCTTCAGTGTCAGCTCTCAGGCATGTATCCAGGGACCCGCCCAGCTTGTAATAAAAGGACACGCTCAGATTTCAAAGGCAGAGTGGTTTTGGAGGATCTGCCGGTACAGTGGAGACTGTGCTGGTCAGACCTTATTTCCATTTTCCTCGAGCATAAAACAGAATTCTGACCTTTGTGTCTCTTTTCTTCTTTGTGTATGATGTCTTAGGGGTTTAAACCTGACATGTCTGCTCTGATTTATTGATCTGAACATTATTAAATGTATGAAAACAGCAGATTTATGCAGAATCAGGTAAATCAGCAAAAAGATAACTGTCACGTTTTGGAGGATGTTAGGACCCAAATATGCAGCAACCCAGGATGACACGAGGCAGGAGATGATGTAAGGTAAAATCCTTTATTTGCGAAGGATGAACAAAAATAAATCCAGGCAGCGAGCCTAAAGTCCCAAAACTCCTGAGCTGGAGAAACAAAGCTCACCAAGAGCACAAACAAACGCTGACAGAATACAAATACACAACGGACCGACAAGACACTTCTTCTTCTTCTTCTTCTTCTGGGGTTTAAATGGCAGTTGGCACACAACGAATGGTGCATTACCGCCACCAACTAGTGTGGAGTGTGGTCTGGAATAGCGCTCAAAAACACACACACAAACACACACACACACATACATCAAATTCTCCCAAACACCCGTATCTCCTTCAAAAACTGAAATAAAACCTGACAACAGTCATTTTTGAATTACGTCTTAATAAATCAAGAAGGTCGAGTGTCACTTCCATCCGACTAAGAATTTGAATCATTTTCCTCCTTTCTGCCTGATATTTCTGACATTGTAATATAACATGACCTATAGTTTTTTTCTTCTCCACAATAATCGCATTTCCCTGTATTATGTTTCCCTATTATGAACAATGCATTGTTTAATCCAGTATGTCCAAACCTCAGTCTAGAAATGATCACCTCCTCTCTCCTACTCCGTCCAGTGTTTCTCATGTCACCTACTCTTCTTTGAATCATATACAACCACCTTCCCCTCCTTTCCTCCTCCCATTGTTTTTGCCATTTTTTCATCATCTCTTGCCTTATCATGCTCTTTACCTCTTTTCGACAAAATGCAATATCCAACTGAACCGATGTACTTATTGTGGCTTCCTTAGCTACCTTATCGACTTCTTCATTCCCCCTGATTCCACAATGAGCTGGAATCCATAAAAAACGTATCGTAAGTCCCATCATGGTTATTCTATAAAGTGTTTGCTGAATCTCTATGAGTACGTCAGGTCTGCTTTCTGAATGGCTGCACCGTAAACTGGTCAATGAAGAGCTGGAGTCTGAACAAATAACTGAGAATAATGGTCTGTGTTCTTCCACCCATTGAACAGCTAACAGTATTGCGAGCATTTCTCCTGTGTACACTGACAATCCATCACTCACCCTTTTTTTTAACTGTAACATGAAACTCAGGGACAATAAAAGCTATACCAATACGATCCGCAGTATCTTTAGATGCATCTGTATATATTTTTACAAAGTTATAATAGTGATCGATATAATCCTGTGCTGTATGTGAGTTTAGTATGAATGACTTATCCTTATTCTTTCTCTCTAACAATGACAAATCAACAGAAGCCTCAGGAAGAATCCATGGTGGAATAGCAGGCAATGGAACTCTTCGACTGATTTTAAACAGATCTAATTTAAGTTCTACTGGTTTTTTGATCATCAACCATCCAAAACTTTTCGTATCCTTCTTTTCTTTCTCCCAGCAAGGTTTCAGTATGTCTTGTGTTGGATGATCATCCTTCTGACCCTGAAGATTTGCCCAATAATTTAAAGCCATTTGTTCCCTTCTGATTTCTATTGGCATCTCACCCATCTCAACCTGTAAAGCTGCTATTGGGGTTGTTCTAAATGCTCCTGTACAGAGTCTCAGTGCCTGATTCTGGATAGAATTTAATTTTAAAAGAGTAGTTTTTGCTGCTGAAGTATATGCTACACACCCATAATCTAATACTGATCTGATCAATCCAACATCATATATGGCCTTCATAGACTTCCTGTTCCGACAAGACACTGAGGCCCTGTCCACACGTAGCCGGGGATCTGCCAAAACGTAGATATTTTTCTACGTTTTGGCCTGTCATCCACACGAAAACGGAGTTTTTTCACATGAAAACGGATCTTTTTAAAAACTCCGGCCAAAGTGAAGATCTGCGTTTTCTCCGTTTTGGGTGTCTGCGTGTGGACAGACAAAACCGGAGTTTTAAGGTCCGCAACGTCACTTTCCGCGACAAACAATGCTGACATCACGTGTACGACCTGTGTTTACACTAGCCGGCATCATGGAAGCCCTCAGAGCTGCGCTCGCTTTATCAATTGTCCAAGCGCTTTTTGCTTGTTTGTTTTTGCAAACGGAATTACTGCTCCTTGCGGAAGACCGCAGACGAAGGACGAGGTTCAGAACGGGGGAAGTACTGCCGCCTACAGGTCTGGCATGTCCTTAACAACGTATTTATCTGGGTACGTGTGGACAGAGTTTGTTTTTAAAATGCGGTGGTGTGGATGCAAGTTTTTGGAGGGGCGGATATTCGTTTTTAAAAAACCCCAGCTACGTGTGGACTAAGTCTGAGACAAGACAGGGCTTAAATACACAGGGAGAACAATTAAGGAAACAGGAAGCAGGTGTGTGGAGTGAGGGCTGGAGGGAAGGCAGGTGACAATAATTATCTCAATGGGGAAAACAGAAACAGAGGAGGGCAAATACCTAAACACAAAACTAAACAACAATTACCTAAAGACAGAGGGAAGGGCTCACACAAACTAGCTGGAGGAGGACATAGCACATACACCCACACACACATAACCGCACACACATACATACACACACACACACTGAGCTGGGGACAAAGAGGCTGGAGCTGACCTGGGAGGAAAGATTAGAAAAGGTAACAACATAAGACACTAAACTGAGATGCAGACAAAGGACACATGAGGGCGCTAAGAGAACACAGAAGGGAATCCAGAGAGGGATGGAGAAACATTAGGAGACACATAAAGGAGGGGGCAGACGCAGACGACCATGACAATAACTAGTGAAATTAATTATGGGATGACGTTATCCTCTCAATTATATGCTTATGTATCTTGTGATAAAAGAACGGAAAAAAATCACTGGTATAGTACATATATTTCTGAATAGATCTTTTATAAATGCTGTGTATTTTTCTGCAGAATCTGAGTTTTCAGTTCAGGTTTTCACATCTGCGCTGATATAATCGTGGGTTTGAATGAATGATGCCCTTGCTGTGCTGAGCCACAGCGGAGGAAAAAGAACAAATGTGATTAGCTTCATCTGAGTTGATTCCTCTAGTTTCTGTGCTGAGTGGAGAGACGATAACAAAGATACTATTGCCTCTGATGTGACCAACGCTGTTAAAGCTGCACACACATGAAGCAAAACCACTAGTTTATGGGAAATGGTGCAAACTTATGCTCAATTGTAATGTTTTTGATTATTAAATTATGCACAAATATTGAGCATTCTGGTCCCTTGCAGACTAATTTATGTCTAGTTGCTCCTCAGCAATCCTGCTGACTCATAAAATGTAATGTCTTTTGCACTGAAACCTTCCAACTCCATCCTAAAGGTGGCCACTACAGCAGATGAAATGGTTTTATATAGATGGTGGCTCAGAGGAAATCTGAGCTCATACAAGCATGTGATGCTGATCTTACCGTGTGGAGGAGCATTTTGCGTTCGTAGTGAGATGTGACAACCTGGCTGTCGCTGAAGAAGCTCTCGACCCTCCTGTGCAGGATGTTCTCGCTGTCTGAAGCAGAGAGGGATCTGCCCCGATGCTGCAGTCGACTGGACATGGTCTCTGGAGAACAGCTGAGCAGGAGCACCACATTGGGTTCCCCCATCTGTGGAGAAAATGGTAAACCTCTGATTGTATCCATTTGTGCCTCACAAATCACAGCTCTTGTTTCTTTTTTATGTGCATCCTTCTTTGCAAATATTACTTCCTGTCTTTTAGTCACCTTTAGTTTCCTTTTATCACACTGAAAGTGCTGCATGACACCCCAGACTCCCCCATGACTCATCCACTTTTCCCTCCTTTAAGTAGGAACATGGCGTGTGTCTAACATTTTCATCTTTTATTCATGTTTCCAACCGCTTGCCTTGGCCTCGTACTCCTCCACCTGTTTCAGGTCTCTGGGGAATCCGCTGACCACAAGGCCCTTTCCCCGTTGCACCGACGAGGCCACAGAGTCACACAGCAGCTCCAGCAGCGTGTCCTGCAGATCACACACACACACACACACACACACACACACACACACACACACACACACACACACACACACACACACACACACACACACACACACACACACACACACACACACACACACACACACCGAGTTATACATTACTGTGCAAAAAAGTAACATACAACTAAATGTGAATCACAGTACACTACAATAAGTGATTTCTAAGGATGTAAAAAAAATGTTTTTTTAGTTTAAGAAGAAAAACATTTTCTCTTGAAAATTAGCTTTACTTAAAATTAGGTAAATTACTCTTAAATATGACACAAATTTTCTTTTTTAAGTAAAAATTCCACCAATGGGGTTAGCAAAATTGCTTGCCTAGAATTCTTAAAACTAGGGGAAAAATAATAATTCTAAAATTAGATTATTTTGCTAGTTTTAAGAATTATTTTCTAGTGAAGATTTTTTTTCTTTTGAGTTAAAAAGATAAAATGTCTAAACATTTTTCTTTTTCACTTTCCTTTAAATCAGTTTTTGCAGTGTAGGATAGAGCCCAAACCAATAATTACCAGTCATTAATTGTTTAATTTTCAAAATTAATTATTCATTCATAAAACTACCATTAATTTGATAAGAACAACAAAAGCTTTGAGGTTCACACTAAGATCACACAATGTCGGTATCAGTCGATATGAATCATTCTTTAAAATAAAGGTAAATAACTAAAGCTGTTAAGTGTTATTAATAGACCCACGTTTACATATGGGTGCATCATTAGTTCATGCTGAAGGTTTTGCGAAAAGCTCAACAAACAAAGAAGAAAATGTAAATCAGGACACTGTGTGCCTCCATAATGGACATTAATATGCCATAAACTTGGGGTCTGTAACCCCACAAGATTGCAGGGGTCGCCACAATTTTCTCTGTTTTCAGGTAGTGAGGTTACCAAGATTGTAATGGTAAAAATGACATTTATAAAACCCCATTAACACACCCAATAGTATGATCAAAAACTCTATATGAGTTGTGCCTCTATGTCAGAATAAACCTTAATGTGTGTATGTGGGAGAAGGGATTGGGGGAGTCTGGAAACGGAGTCCTCAAGGAATAAAGGTTGGGGACCACTGCCATAAAGGAATGAAATAGTTGTCATTATTATCATAAATAGTGTTATTAATATTGTGTTTTTAATTGTTGTGAATAGCTGTTTAGTAATATTAACACATTTTAAATGAGAATAAACAGATTATTCAATGTAAAAATATTTTTCTTTTAATTATATGCATCTTTTCTGTTTGCAGTTATTATATAAATCATTTTGTATTCAATATGAAAACTCAGTTGGATCAGAACTGATAGCTACTGATGTATTTTGAGCATTAATAAGTTTAGTTTGATTTTCTCTCGGTTCAGACATGATTCTGTAGTAATTTACACAAACGTCATCGCTGGGAACGCGATTTAACATATTTATAAATCCATCCGCTAATGTATACTCTGATAAATATGGGATGTGTGGATCACATTTGAAATATAAAATGTATTTCTTTAACAGCATAACTCCCGCTGAATAAAACTGCTGAGCTCCAAACAACTGCAGCTCATCATTATTTAAAATCGTTAAATACAGTTATTATCTGGTTAATTCGTCGAAACATACTGCTATTATTTTAGTCATCCATATCACAGAAAAGCTCCTTGACAAATCATCATAATGTTGAATCAAGAACATATTTAGCAGAGTATTACAGATTACAATTCAGAGAGTGAGAGAATTAGCTGTTAAATAATCTGGCAAACAGACACTTTAACATATTCTTGAATGAAGCAGTTGAGCGTAATGTGAGAAGGTGATTTTTCCATCATTTCCTTTAGTTTTATAATAATCGTTGCAGCATTTCTCTTTAGAAGCGAGTGGATGGTAAGTGGATCTATGTCCCTTTATAGCTGATGATGAAAACAGATGTCCCCGACGGCGGACAGACGTATATGTCTCCTTACAGATTTTTTAATTCCCAGTGTGGCAAAGTTAACTGGTTGCATCATTCTTAACTGGATAACCGGTGGGATAACTGCTCTCCTTTGTTTTTTTTTCCAACCACATGGGGTGAGGGTGGGGTGGGGTGGGGGTGGGGGTCTAGCACGAATGGCCTGTTTAAAGTCAAAGGTCATATGTTTTCTCAGGATTTCTTGCTAAAGAGAATTCATGGTTCAGTGACAGTAAATGGTGTTCAGGTCCTAAAACTGCAAGATAGCCCCAGACCATCACTCTGCCACCACCGTGCTTCACTGTTAGTTTGATGTCTTAGAGGTAGTTTTACCCCATATGCAAGAAGGAGACACACAACTTCCAGAACGTTCCATTTGTGTATCTTGAGTACTCAGATAATTTTCCCAAAAGGGTGATTAGGAAGTTTTTGGGTGTAAATGGGAGATTCTTGACACTAGTGATGCCTGCAGTGCTTTTGATATCAGTTACTTTTGTCTTAATGTCATGGTCTGCGTCTGCGTCTTCCTTCATGTGTCTCCTGATGTTTCTCCATCCCTCTCTTGATTCCCTTTTGTATCTTATAGCGCCCTCATGTGTCCTTTGTCTGCGTCTCAGTTATGTGTCTTATGTTGTAGCCCTTTAAAATCATTTCCTCCCAGGTCCTGTGTCATTCATTCCCCTGCTCTTGGTGTTTGTGTGTGTGTGTGTGTGTGTGTGTGTGCGTGTCCATTTCCCAGTTCAGTGTATGTGTGTGAGTGCATTTGTGTGTGATGGTGTGTGTGTGTGTGTGTGAGTCCTTCCCACAGTCTTTTAGTTTGGTTTTGTGTTTATAGTTTTAGGTTTATCTGTCCTCCTTTGGTTCGGTTTCCTCATTTAGATAATTATTGTCACTTGCCTTCCCTCCAGTCTTCACTCCACACACCTGCTTCCTGTTTCCTTAATTGTTCTCCCTGTGTATTTAAGCCCTGTCTTGTCTCTGTTTGGTGTTGGTCCATTGTTGTAATTCTGTCAAGTCTTCTCGTGCCTCTTGTATTTTTGGATCTCCAGATCTCTATCTGGATTTTTGGACTGTTGGCTCCCAGCCTTTTGGATTACTTTTGTTTTTGGTTACTCCTAAAATAAAGGATTTAAAAAAAATATATATTCAACTCCTGCCTCGTGTCATCCTGGGTTACTGCATTTTGGGTCCTAACCATCTTTGTATCGTGACAATGTGTTGCATTTTGAAATCTTGTAACCTACTTCATGTTGATGACTTTTGAAAAAAATATTCTACTGGTTTGACTAAATGACGAAAAAAACAAATCTGCAGGTGGGAAAAAACTTGTTTTTTTACAGCTCTTTGTAGAAATATATTCATAGTTCATAATAACACACACACAGACACACACACACACACTCAAAACTTGCTCCATTGAGGAAATTGTGTTGCACGGCAACTGTGTGGCTACAAAACAACTTTGTATTATTATGATTAGTTTTAGTGGACAGTGTTTTATCTCATCGCAGGCTAAAACTCAGACGTGAGTGATTTTTGTAACACGCTCTCCTTTAAATCCCAGAGAGGTGCACTTCAGTAATCCCTCTGTGGGATTATTCATCGCTGTCTTCCTTTTTCTATTCTGTCTCGCCCATTAAAAAAGATTTTGATGTTCTCAAATTGGAAAACACATGGGACTCGGCCTTAATGTGCAGTAAGAAGCTTAGACAGCTGGGCTGAGCTTGAAAGCAGTTGTTTAAAAAAAACGGACTAAGTTAGAGTAAATCTGTGTGCGGCACTTTTTATATGAAATTTAAATCAGCAGAGTGTATCATTTGTTTTTATGGAAGTCATTTTATTTATCTGTGTTTAAATGTGTAGCAAATTTGTCCCTGAAATGCAAACATAGTGTCTGTCAAAATTTCTCTCTTCCCCTTCCCTCCCCTGTCTCCCATTTCTCCTGATTACATGATTTTACCTCACCCTTTCCCCCTTCATCACTGTTTCTGCTTTTCCTACCTGCTCCCCCACTTCTGATCCCCTTTCACTTTGTAGTTTCTTAAGTTTAACCCACTGGCAGTTGTGCATTTTTAGTAATGCCCTGTTACCTTCTCTGTAATACACTGTTTTGATGTTTAGTTTACGTTGTTTTTGTTCTGCCCCCTCTGGTGACCGTACAGTTGTTTTAGCACAAATATAGTATTCCATGTTTCCTTGTAACTAGAAACTCTCTGTTATCTTTCTTTAGTAATGCCCGATATACCTTCAAAGAGGTTCAAATGAAGGCAGCTGGTCTTTTTCGAAAATTAGTTAAATGAGAAGCGAAACATCTTCAAGAAACCAATCCAGTTGCCTTCATTTGAACCCTTTTGGATTACCATGACCTGGATGACTGACAACCTTCACCAGCATATTGCCCCGATACCTTCTCTGTAATACACTGTGCTGTGTGTGTGGTTTATGCCACTTCTGTTTGACTTTAACTTTCTTTCTTTAGCAACAAGAAGGCAACTTATTGAAGTCTATCAAAATGTATTTTAATTAACTCTAAATTATAAAATTTGTTTTATTTAATGTTGTTTTTTTATTTAAATTTTGATATGCTTAAAATTGATACTTGATGCAATTTGTAAAAATGACACCCCACGGTTAAATGTGGTTACTGCAGTCTATTTTTTAAAGCAAAAACATAACTTTCTCACTCTTATTCTGTGACAAAACACTGCTGTAAAAAAGCATGAGTCCTGTCTACTGTTTTGTAACAGACTAGGTAGTCCAGTGGTTAGAGTGCCAGACTGGGTGCTCAAACTGTTGGACTACCAAGGCCAACACAACAGCAGGCTTGCTGAAGATGTTATTGTCGGAGCAGGCATATGCGGAGCTTTGCTGAAACAAACCCTTTCTGTTCCGGGTATAAATTCAGGCAGACAAAAATAACTGATATTTATGATAAATTACATCTCAGTAGTGCCAACAGTAATACTTTATCATATATAGTGCCTACCTTTGCTCTCAAAGATTTAAAATAGCATGATATGGCTCCTTTAAAGAAAGTAAAACACCAAGATTGACTCATTCTTTACTTCACATACACATTTCACTGTAATATCGAGTTGTTGGTAATTCAAAAAGTAGCTTGAGATATTTTTAGAGACGACTATTTGCTTCTAATTCTGCATTAGCATTGTTAGCTCAGTGTTAGCCTCTAGCCTTCTTTACCTGATATTAGAGTAAAACATAAAGATGCCGAGGCGGGTGCGAGAAATTACTTCTGGGTCGCTCCTGTTTACTGGCTTCAGTTCTTTAAACAACTCTGGAGCTTTTTGCCTGCCAGTGTGGAATTACAATCTCACAAACAGCAACTACATCCTGCTTTCGCTTTTTCAAAAGGAAAAAACCGAGAACCCCCAGCCAGATAATCTTTTTCAATAAAACCTTCCTTCCAACATGTTTGAGGCATTTGACTGTTTTCTGATTATTTCACAGTAGAAATCTTACAAATTGCACCTTTTACATGTCTCAAAATGACAATATGTAACGATTTGAAAC
Organism: Nothobranchius furzeri; assembly: GCF_043380555.1. Classification (NCBI taxonomy): domain Eukaryota; kingdom Metazoa; phylum Chordata; class Actinopteri; order Cyprinodontiformes; family Nothobranchiidae; genus Nothobranchius; species Nothobranchius furzeri. The sequence continues at coordinate 41,875,453 of NC_091751.1, read as the reverse complement.
AAGAATAATGGATATAAGGTAAGGGTCTGGATGATTTTTATTTTGTTGATTTATGTTTAGAGTAGTATCAAAGTATGGATCTTTTGCCTCTAAGGGGGCTCCGTGTTGAGTTGATAAGGAGAAAGATAGATCTTTTTTAATAAACCCAGTAACATCAGTGATGCTACTCAGCCCTTGGTCTTGGTTTACACAAGAAACATTATAGAAGCATTCTGTGAACTCCAGCTATCCTTTATTTCTTAGAAAATGAAGATCCTTGAGCAACAAAGGGACCTGAATCAGCAGCAAGGTGCTGAAAAATGCACAAAAAACAGTTATCAAAGGTTCATAAATGTCTACAAGGCAATACTGGATTTCTTTTTCAAACAACTTAAGTAGCTGCCCTTGAATGTTTTTAATCCAAATGCGCTCAAAAACACCTCCTTAGTAATTAATTCAAACATAATTAGAAATGCAGCAGCTGTTTTAGTTAGGGTGTTGTTTGAACCATTTTCAGCAACTTTTTGATGCACATTTATAATTCAGGTGTGTTCCTGCTGGTAAACGTCAGATTCACTTGGAATAAACGACTTGCTGTGTTTCTCATGATGGAGAACAACGTGGCTGCCTGCCTCACTCGGGTGTTTTTAATGCTTCATGGTAATAACTAGACTCCAAACCTCAGAGTACTGTATCTGGGCTTGAGTGCATCATTTTCTTGGAAACAGCTAAAAATAAAACAAACTTAAAGCTCAACCTTTTGTTTTCAGCTATCGGTGACTTAATGCTGCCCTTCAAATCCTTCAGGGAAAGACTGAGATGAAAAATCTTTTATTGTGGAGTCCAGTCAGAATTTGTGACTCATTCAGGTATAAAACACACACGCACACACACGGGATATGTGTTTGAGTGATGGTAGATTGTGTTTTGATGTGAAATGTCACAGACCTGCAGCACAGGTCATGTATTAAACTCAATGTTTTTCTGCACCAGGAAGACTCACTGCTCTGCTGATAAAATGAGAATCATGGATGGTGGAACGAGGTTATTCGTCACCTTTACAATGTGATTAAAGTCCCATTTGGATCTGTAATATGTCAGAGGAAGGTGCATACGGAAATATTTGTTCTACTTCCTTTATCACTTAGAGAAGGAAACAGAACGGTCCTGGTTATTAATCCTGAGAAGCATTAGTTATCAGTCTTTAGATGATCAGAAGCATTTTTTATTAAGGGTAAAGCACCATGTGCTGACTGGCTGAATAAAAGTTCATGCAATTCTAAGTCTTAGATCCTTTAAAATGTGTTTTTTGCTTAATACAGGTATGTTCTGTCAGTTCTCGCAGGATTTGTACTGCTTTCATAAACACATATGTGATTTCTAATATTAAATTTAGTCAGGTTTAAAACATGAAAAACAAGGAAATTATTATTTGGCATAAAAACCCCAGCCTTTAAATTCTTGTAGGTTGCAACAAGAATGTGCAAAATGACATGAATCTCAACTGATCAGCAAATAGTTTGAGTACACGAGATTTTTTAGGGTTATTTGTAATTTTATCTGTACTTTGGCTGAAGCAGAGTTCTTATTTTCACACTGAAAAGAAACATTTAAAAATCTGAGCCTTTTGTGTCAAATTTTTTTAAAGGTGTGGTTGACTGAAAATCATTTGTAATTATTTTCTCTGATTATAATCAGTCCCTCTGAGTTTGTCATGCAGGCTGAACATGAAAATAGTCTCCTACACATATCTCCTGCATTAGCTTTTGATTGAAAACATTGAAAATCCTGACATGTCTGTGAATTAACATCGATGGAATCACCCATCTTGACTCGTAACAGGGAAGGCTGTTGTTTCGACATCCGGGACTCAGCAGCGGACGTCTCAGTTAAGCTAACCGTTAGCATTAGCAACACCAACACACGGCAGAAGATCCTCCAGGCTTGAGCTATTTGTGGAGATAAAACATCCTCATTGCAAGTCAGTGGTAGAGTCGCGTTTCTGTTATCCAATCTGGGGCGAGATGTTCAAATATCAGGAAATACCTGCAGTCTGAAGCTCAGCTGTGATGTGGGTAACTTTTAGGTGACGGGTCAGAGAAATGATGCACTGGTGTATTTCTTCCCCCCAGGCATTCATTACTACTATAGACAACTGCAAATGTATTGATAAAACTCCTGTGAAGTGAATGAAGAGACTTTCTGTACTGTTATGTTCACTTTAATACCAGCTCTAACACACACACACTACTACAGCTTCGGTTCCCCAACTTCCAGGTCACCGTAAAACGTGTCACACCGCATGTCGCAAAATCCAAACATACACTTGACTAAATCAAAACATCGGTGTGTGCCAACACTGGATATGACATCTCCCCCCTTTTTAACGGCTATTTATATTTCTTAAAAATCAAATTAAATAGCAGTTAGCCTAAAATAAAATGAATAAACTTATCTTGCAGAACAAACAACCAAGTGAACAGGGTCTCAACTTAACCCAGTGAAACTAGTTACCCTCTTTGGTAACAGGCCATAAGGGCGACTATAAGTCCAGTCTCTGAACCAGTTTGGACACACGACCCAACCTTGTCACAGTCTGGTTAGTGAGTGGGGGGTCTTCCGCGGCAGCGGCCTGACTAGCCGGACCAGCTCCCGTCAAAGTAGGAGTCAGGGACTGACAGTCCGTCACAGGATGTGTCTGTGTGCTGATAGGCTGTGCTGCAGTGGGGTCATAGAGTGGCTCCGGCTGCAGGTGATGCCTGTTTCGACGCAGCGTGTCCCCATCCTGTGTGTGCAGGATGTAGGATCTCGGAGTGATGCTCCCTCCGGTGATGACTGCCGGTGAAGCTCACAATGCCTGATTGTCCAGCTTGGACAGCACTCTGTCCCTAGGGCGCAGTGGTGGCAGTGATCTGGATCCGCAGTGACGATTGTAGTAGTAAGCCTGCTTCGCTTGTCCTCTCCTGTCGTTCTCACTCACCACGGATTTATTGGGCCACTTGGGTCGGAGATTTTCCTAACAAAAGCTCCACAGGACTATAACCTGTGGTGGAGCAGGGAATGGATCTTTAGACCAGTATGGCCATCACAGGGTCCTGTTGCTTCAATATCTTTTAGGCAGTTTGCACGGCCCATTCTGCATGGCATGGCAGTACCATGTGGGTGGTGAGGGCTCGAGGTGCAGTGCTTGAAGTCCAGACTCTTGGCAAACTCCCGGAACTCTGCACTCACAAACTGAGGCCCATTACTGCTCACCACCTTGTCCGGGATGCCGAATCTGGCAAAAACAGTCTTAAGGTTCTGGATAACCTGTGCACTGGTGGTTGTAGGGAGACGCATTATCTCTAAGAACCTTGAATAACAATCAGACACTGTCATGTTGGGAATATGTTTAACCCAGGACATGAAAGAATCACAAGTGGAGACGGGGGTGAGTAAAATTACAAATAATATTTATTTAAGAACCAATAGTAAAAATAAAGCACTACTCCAAACGAGAACAGGAGGGACCGAGATCTAGAACAAAAGAACAGACTGGGATTAAAATCACAAAAACAAATCCTGGAACCAGAGAACCAGAACAGGAATGGTTTTGGAGAGTTTCTCTTACTGGGAACGTTTTGGTCTTTGGTGAGGCTGGGCTGGGTAGTTGAAGCCAAACGGGGACAGACAGGACACAGAAGCCGAGGATCCAGGCTGGGATGAGTGAACAGGTTGTGTGGCAGATAGTGAGGCAGATATTGCTGCAGATCTGGAGGATGTCGGTAGGCAGACTGGGAAGCGGGCAGGACGACAGGCGGGCGGTGGAGAGAGAGGAGACCAAGGGACAGTGAGCAACGTGATGTAGAATAACAACTCCAGGCGGCGGTGAGTAAATCCTGAGGGACAGATGAGTAGAAATCCTTTCAGAATACAAGACCAGGGCTGACAGGAATGGACAGACTAGAGTAAATACAGAGTATCAAAAACTAAGCTGAGACAGGCTAGTGTTACCCAAGATGCGAGTATCAATCGGCACTGGAGTTGTGTCACACCGCTCCTTAAGTACCCCTGGTCCTCTGATCAGGGAGATCAGGAGCAGCTGGCTCTCCGACACGCCCACCTAATACACAAAAACTGGAACAACTGCTGTGAATTATGTGAGATGTTTATTGAGCGGGGCAGATTGTGACAGACACGACTAGGAAGTTTTGATGATTGTACTCACAGAGGTCCATGGCAACCCTTTTCCAGGGCCGATCAGGCAGGGGTGTTGAAATGAGCGGTTCTCTCAGTTGTGTTCTTTTCTCTTCAGTGAATTTTGGGCAAGTTCTCAGAAGCTTGTTCAGCTCTGCAGCGAGTCCTGGCCACCAGACAGCCGAGTATGCTCTCTGTCTGCACTTTACAAGTCCCTGGTGACCCTCATGGATGTTCCCCAGTATGTTATTCCTCAATGATTTTGTACTACGATCCGATGACTTCTGAGTAGGAAGCCCTCATGCTCTGACAGTTCATTCCTGACTTGAAAGTACTCTTTGGCCTCTGCCGGTACCTTCTGCTGGTGTTCGGGCCACAGACCTGCTGAGCTGTATCACTGTTCTGAGTTCCGGATCTAGTGACATTTCAGTTTTTATTTCCTCCAACTTGCTCACAGATGCGGAGATCCACTCGATCGCAGTAGCTGCATAGGAGGCGATTTCGCTGCCTGTGATGGTTGCATCTTTGGTGCAGGTTGACGGGCAGCGTGACAGGGTGTCTGCAACTACCAATGTTTTTCCCGATGCGTACTCTGCCATGGCATTAAACCTCATCAGTCTCACGAGGAGATGCTGACACCAGATCAAAACGTTGTCTAAGCTGCTGGAGCTGATGAGGGGCACAAGCATTTTATGGTCTGTGATTAACTGGAATCTTCCTAGTCCCACCAGATATATCTGGAAATTTTCACACGCTCATACACCTGCCAGCTGCTCCTTCTCGATTTGAGCGTAGCGGGTCTCCACCTCCGTCAGTCGCCTAGTATGCAACTGGCTTCCACTGGCCGTCGTGGAGCTGTAGCAGCACCCCCTGAGCCCATAGCCACTCGCTTCGGCTGACACAGCTGTCGGTTTGGACACATCATAGAATGTCAGCACTGGCGCCGTCGTGAGTAGCTTTTTGTTCTTATCAAATGCTATGTGTTGTGGGGGTCCCCAGCTCCAGGTGTTTTTCCGCTTCAGCAGTGTGTACAGGGGGTCTCCAACCTTTGCCAGGTTGGGAACGTATTTCCCCACATAGTTCACCATTCCTAGGATTCTTTTCAATTCCTGCACATTTGTGGGTGGAGAAAGTTGTTGTATGGCGTTGATTTTGTCCGGATCGGGTCGGACTCCAGACTGGTTGATAAGGTGCCCAAAAAATGTGGTTCTCTCTGTTTAAAGGAACATTTATCTTGGTTGAGTGTCAGGTCGGCGCTATTTATGCATTGTAGCACTTTGTCGAGTCGGCTATTGTGCTCTTCCTCTGTGGCACCAAAGACCAGGACATCGTCCATGAACACCTCTACTCCTTCCAATCCCTGCAGGGTCTCTGTCATCTTCCTCTGGAAGATTTCGGGAGCACTGTTTATTCCAAAGGGCAGCCGCTTAAAGTTGAACCTGCCGAATGGTGTGATAAATGTGGTGAGTTTGCAGCTTTCTGGGTGCAGTGGTATCTGGAAGAATCCACTGGCTGCATCTAATGAGATGAAGAGTGTTGCACCACTAAACTTAGCTATTATTTCAGCTGTGGGGAGAACGTACCGTCCTCTTTTGACTGCCTCATTCAGTCTTTTAAAGTCCACGCAGATTTTAGCTTTGCCAGTGGCTGTTTTCAAAACGGGCACCATTGGAGGACACCATTCCATGGGCTAGGTCACTTTCTCGATTACTCCGTTTTTTCCATCCTCTGGAGTTCCTCTTTAACTTTAGGCAACATCGGGAGAGGTACCCGCCTAGCAGTAAACACGGCATAAGGTGCAACATTTTCTTTCAGCTCTATTTTTACTGGTTCTGTCTTTAAAGTTCCATAGTCCCCAAATGGCCCCCCACATGGCCGGACCTGCTGGTGAATTGCCTCCTCAATTATTCTCACCAGTTTCATCTCCACAGATTTTTCTCTACTCAGCAGGTTGTTCACTGATCTCCCATGTGCATCATACGCTGTGAGTAGGTATTTCTTGCCTTTATAGGTAACTGAGCTCTGGATCCGGCCGATGCATTTTATCCCGCCCCCCCCCGGGCTGTCCAATAGGATGTGTGTTGGCTGCAGCAGTGGGGTAAGTGTGATTGACAGGTAAGCTTCTTCGCTGATGATTTTTACGTCCGCCCCGGTGTCTATTTTAAACTCCAACGGTGTCAAACCTATCAGCAGCTTGATGAACCAGTGTTCATTCTCCCCCGCCATCTTGTTTACAGCTCCCAGGAAGTAGGATTGAGGTTGATCAGCTAGTTCTGTTACAACCTCTCTCACTACTTTCTTGGTTCGGCACATTTTTCTCCAGTGACATACCTTCTGGCAGGAATTGCATGTCGAGCCTCTGGCTGGACACATTTCTTCTGCATCGCGGCCAGGTTTCCCGCATCGGCCGCACTGCTGTCGTTGCTGGGCTTTGTCTTTCAGTTTGTTGCGGGGTGTGCGGTACTTGCCTCGGTCTCTTTTAATCTCATTCACCGAGCCTCCTGCCGCTCCACCTTGTAGGTTAATTTGAGTTGTTATTTCCTCTGCTTGCCTCACTGTCTCGATAGTAAGTGTCAGGGTCAAGTCTTTAGCCAGCTGTAGCTTGCGTGACACTTCCTTGTCCAACACGCCGACAACTATCCGGTCTCTGGTGTTTTCATCTCTCGCCGCTCCAAATTCACAGTGTTCTGACAGTTCGTATAATGCTCTTATAAACGTCTCCACTTTCTCACCCGGCCGTTGTGTGCGCTGGTGAAAGCATGCGCGTTCATGTATGACGTTCCTTCTGGGAATGAAGTACTCGTTTAACTTGGCCAGCACCCGGTCAAAGTCATCTCTGTGAGCCACGTCGTCAAAGACGAAGGACCGGAAGATGTTTTCGGCTTCCTGGCCCATGGCGCAAAGCTCGACGGCGGACTGAATTTGGCCATGTCACCTCAGTAGCTCCTTCTTCCATGTACTTCTGACACCATGTGAAGTGAATGAAGGGACTTTCTGTGCTGTTATGTTCACTTTAATAACAGCTCTAACACACGCACACTACTACAGCTTCGGTTCCCCAACTTCCGGGTCGCCGTAAAACGTGTCACACTGCATGTCGCAAAGTCCAAACACACACTTGACTAAATCAAAACATCGATGTGTGCTAACACTGGATATGACAACTCCTATTCCACTTATTTAAGAACCTTTAAAGAAGCATGAAGTGAGAAGGCCATCCTGTGGTCAAACTTGGGTACTGCAGACCATGTAGTAAAACAAACGAGTTCGCTCTGAGCAACTGTACCCGGGTGGATCAGCACCTGAAGATTCTGGATGACGAGCAAAGTCGAGTCATATACAGTAAGTTGATAAGTAGATAAACACATTTCACTGTAATATCCATTTGTTGGTAAACAAAAAAAAACAGTACCTCGAGATATTTTTAGAGCCACCTATTTGTTGCCAATTCACCGTTAGCATTGTTAGCTCACTGCTAGCCTCAATTTTCTTTAGCTGATTTTGTAAAAAATCCCACTTGAAACACTTATCTTAAGGAATATTTGGACGTTCACTTACTGTATATAAACTTTATACAAAGTTTGCAGCTACCATGTTTTTCCATGTTTTTGTGATGATTTATAATTTGTCATTCACAAATCTTTTGGTCACACATTGACTTAACTTTATTCACTTTCTTATGTCATGTCCTTTGGTGGAATATTATTAAATATTTTGTTCCCTTGCAGCTGCAGATCTGTTGGATTTAGTTTAGTTAATTATTTTCTTGTTCTCCATTGAGTCTCAGTTGGCATTCAGGTCTGATCTCAAACTGAACACTCAAGAAGGGTTTCAGTTTAGATTTTTCATCAAATAAATGAATCTATTCACCTTGTTGCTGTATAATCTTCATTTATTTCTGCCTTCATGGACTCGTTTGAGCTTCATTAAATAGGGATTTTAAATACATCATAGTTTACATAGAGTGTCAGTGAATTTCTGTTTCCCATTAATAAGGGATGACAGCCACGCCAGGTTCTTCTCGTGCACTGAGTATAGCTGTTCAGTCTCGGTGTAAGCCAGTTTAAGCGCTCTTAATGGTGTATCACCATCTAACTTGTCCCTCTTCAATTTACTGTTGGCAGGAAGGCGTTTTACACGGTACATCAGTATTATCCCAGCATGCAAGCTGCTCTGTGACAGCAAGGAAAGAGTATAAGACTTCAGATTCTGACTTTGTGAAATAACAATCTTTCACTTCTTGATTTGTTGATGTGTTTTCAGGTCAGAGCTGTCAGGATTTTACACCAGTCCTCCCACAGATCGGCCTGCTTTCGGAGAAATGTGGGTAGGCTTAAATTTATGAATCTCAGCTTTTAAACCTGCTGAGAAAAAAAAAGTTGACAGTCCTTTTGGACAAGACAAGTAAAGAAATCTGACCTCAGGTAGTTTTTCTCCTCTCTCTAGAATGTCCCGAAGGTTTCGCCCTCTTTCACTGTGATGCTGCAGCTCGCTGCACAACAGGTCGCTCAGGGTGACGCGTCGCAAGCCGTACCGCTCCTCCATCCGTTCACTCTGGAGGGCCTTACCTGAGCCCGGACCACCTGAGGGACCCAGAGATCAGTCAGTATCTTCACCAGTTAAACTGAAGAGGAGGAAATTAAAAGGTGAGAAAGGGCAAGAATGAGGGAGACAGTAGGAAATGGACGGTAAGTGTGTGTGTGTGTGTGTGTGTGTGAGTGAGTGAGTGAGTGAGTGAGTGAGTGAGTGAGTGAGTGAGTGAGTGTGTGTGTGTGTGTGTGTGTGTGTGTGTGTGTGTGTGAGTGAGGAGGCTTAAATAAATGAAAAATAAGTGGGTTAAACTGCAGATAACTGTTGGGAGTCTGTCATATTGGATAGAAAAAGTCAGGTGATAAATATTTACAGAGACTTTTCTATTTTTTTATTCTCAGACTTTGTTAGAATCCAAAATCTTAATAATTGAAATTTGAACTTCAGTCTTTCAGACCTACAGTCCTGCACGTTTTAAACGTTTCTTTCTGCAAAAAGCTGCATCATATTATTAAATCACCTCTTAACCAAGTGTGCCAGAAGCCTATTAATCAATCATTCATTGAAATCAGGTGTGTTGGAGAACTTTGTGGGATTTTGTTTCTTTAATTGAGGGGTGCCAAAAATCACAAACAACATCACAAACCCCACTAAAATAAGTTAAATAAACACTTCTCCCATCGCTGTTATGGATGGGTTGATCCTCCAAGGACTGATGGCACCGTGAGAACTCAGTAAGTACCACCTACACGCTGAGGTTCCACTCAGATCTGCAGATTTTGTTGTACAGGATAGCTCATTAAGTTTAGGACGATAGAAGCGATTTCAGGTAAAGTCAATCCTGTTTTGTTGTTTTTCTCCGACAGTTTTAAAATCACAGTGCGATGACAGTCGATCCATACTTACATCTAAAAGGACCGTTTTGAACTCCCTCTTGCTGCTCTGAGTGCTGCACCTTGTCTAAAAATCACAAAGAGCAGCTGGTTTTGTTTCCATCAATGCAGACTGAAGCGTCTGAATAAAGGACGTTCGTGTATTGATCTCAGAAGCTGGAGATATGTTTTTTTCTTTTGACCAAAGAAAACATGAATTTGTTAAAACCTGATTTTTGTTCCTATTTAACGACTCTGAGACAAAGGTGACTCGTGCAGAAGAGCTTAACCAGAAAGAGATTCCTTCTCTGCTACATCTGAAGCCAGTTTTAACTGAGTGATCCTATGTTTAGATGAGATGGTTTTTTAGCCAGCCACCCTCTAAACGAGGTTTACTCCAGAAGTAAAATTGTTGATGAACATCCAAAGAAGGCTTTCAGAGTGTTCCATTAAAATCCACTCAGTGGTTCTAACAAAACAATGGGACTCCAGAGTTGAGGCTAATTTTTACGTAAAAGATTGTTTAGCATTTAACGCATCTCAGCTGGTGTCACATAAAACTTTAGCTCAATATCTGTAAAATTAACTGAGTTTGACCATTTGATTTTGGGTTGGCTAATGGTGATGAGCTATGGCAGGTCTCCCATAATCTCTTAGCGCTCACAGTATGTGTTTGAGACGACTCCTAGTCACTATGGCGCCAAATTTTGGCTAAATATTATAGAAACATCTGGTTGACTTCAGAGTGGTGAAAATCCAATAAAGACAAAGATCCATCCATTTTCGTCCGCTTATAGGAGTCGGGTCGCGGGAGAAGTAGCCTAAGCAGGGAGGCCTAGACTTCCCTCTCTCCAGTCACTTGGGCCAGCTCCTCCGGGGCAATCCCATGGTGTTCTCTGGCCAGTCAAGAGACATAGTCCCTAGCCTGGGTCTCCTTTTAGGTCTCCTCCTGGTTGGACGTGCCCAGAAAACCTCACCAAGGAGGAGTTCAAGAAGCATCCTGACCAGATACTCGAGCCACCTCAACTGGCTCCTCTTGACATGGAGGAGCCTGCCCCCAAGCCCCTCCCGGATGACCGAGCTTCTTACCCTATGTCTAAGGGCGAGCCCAGCCACCCTGAGGAGAAAACTCATTTTGGCCGCTTGTATCCACAATCTCATTCTTTCGGTCGCTACTTAAAGCTTGTGACCATAAGTGAGGGTAGGAACGTAGATCGACTGGTAAATCGAGAGCTAAAGACAGAGAGTTTCAGTCAAATCTGAGCACCGACACAGGCAAAAAAGCTAAATGGTCGATAGCATGTAGAGCCTTCTAGGGTTTTACCAGTGGTGTGTCCAGGCTTTTCTAAATGGGGTGGCCCAGGCGGGGGCACTTGTTTATGCATGGGTGAAACCTATATGCTTTTTTATTTTATGGGGGGGGGGGGGGGTCCCTCACAAAATGATTATTTTTTTCACTTTAGTGAAATTTTGCACTCTCACATTGGGCTATGATAAATTTTCTCTCTTTTTCTTTTTCTTCTTCATCAGCAACTGAAAGGCAGATCCACTTTAGTCCAGAGTCAGAAAAGAGGACAGGTCCAGAAAACTACTTGTACTGATATTCTTGCTGTGACTGGAGGCCTGGAATGCTCCTACAGGCTGTGTGCGATGCTGCATTTGATGTTTGCAGGTGTTATGGCAGGTGAAATGTTGAACACAGCCATGGAGCTGTGTGAAGCAGACATTTATCAAACTCAGCCTTGAGGCAAGTAATAAAACTCAGGATGTGAGTTCGTCCTCGAGTTTGAGTGTTGCTGCCCTCCGCTCATGTTCAGAAACAAATGACCTCATCTCCATTTTCTCAGACCAATCTGTCTCAGCTCAGTCAGGGACGGCTGTGAACTTGTGGAGGCTCACCAGAAACCAGGGATGGGGTGATAATGGATCCATAAGCTGTCATTTAACCCTTTAATAGCCAATCGGTCATGGGTGAGTCGCTCAAAGTTCATCTGTGCAGCTCAGTCATCCAAACAACCCACACTGATCTTCACTGCTTGTTGTAGGGTCGTGGGGGAGCTGGTGTCTAACTCCAGCAGGCTTCAGGCGAGACGTGGGTCACCCAGTACAGGTCTCCTGTCCATCATAGCGACAATTTAGGGTTTTAAATTAACCAAAACTACTAATGCTGTGCAGAAAGACTGCAGCCAGGATTCAAACCTGCAACCCTCTTGCTGCAAGGTGACTGCAATACCATGCAGCCTCAATTTAAATACAGTGATCCCTCGCTACTTCGCGGTTCGTTTATCGCGGATTCACGACTTCGCGGATTTTTTCTTTGGAGCCTTATTCAAGGGAAATTCGCTGATTCGTGGTATTTTTCACCAATTCGCGGTATTTTTCTATGCGAAATATCAAGAAATTCCAGTTTTTTCATCAATTTCATCATAAAATGCACGTTTTGTAATAAAACTATAAATAAACCAAGTAATTTTTTTTTCTATGTAAAGGGAGGGATTTAAAAGTCTGAATACTGAATACGTACCTGTTAAATACTGTAAATATGGTGTCCCTACTTCGCGGATTTTCACCTATCGCGGCCAGGTCTGGAACGCATCCACCGCGCTAAACGAGGGATCACTGTACAAGGAATTTCACTTAATTTCTTTAATTTAAGGATATTTTATAGCTTAGTGTAATCCTGACAGGTGTGTGTGTTCAACTGTAAAACTAATTTGAATCTTTACTCACCAAACATCATTTATATCTGCAGCCCTGATGCTCTGAGATCATGGTTTGTGGCGAGCTGATTCGTGGTGGACATTGCTGAGTTTTAGCAGGCGGCTGCACTCTGCTTCTAATTTCCCTGACATTTATTTAGACGGAGGCTCGGATTTGAGAAACTCAGACATCCCATGGTGTGTGAGCAGCTCTGTAACAGCGCCGTCCGTGATAGGAGGCTAAGTGACAGATGGAATAAATTAGAGAGCTGGCACAGCACACAGATGAGATTAGAGTTGTTGTTTTTTTCAGCAGGAAAACAAGTGGAGTGAATAAAATCAGAAAAGTAATTTTGATTGTGGATTCTGGCCTGCTACTTGCTAATTTCCTTTAAGCTTCAACAGTTGAATCTAGATGAAAAATGGGACAACAGTGGAGAGAAGATTGCTTCTGCTAATTGAGATGGCTCAGTGGTTCACGTTGGTGGCAGTGAAGCCTCTCAGGGTACAGACCCAAATAAAAACCTTTAAAAATGAAAAATGTTCCTCCAGACAAGAGACGTGAAGATTAGTTTAATTAATATTTCTGAAAATCAGCTTGAGAAGAGACTTTCAGGAGCCTGGAAGCTTCTCCCTTTCTGCCAATAGATGTTATTCTTCTTCCAGAGCGGCAAAACATGCTGGTAGTTAGAAAATATTCATCACACTTCAAAAACCGATTTCTAAGAAAGTAAAAAACACTAAATTTTAGACATTTTAATCTTTTTTTTACTCTAAGAAAAACAACAATCTCTAGAAAAATGTCATTACCTAAAATAAGGTAATTATTCTTAAATATGATCCGAACGTTCCTGTTTTGAGTAAACCTGTCAATGAGGTAAGCAACATTTGCTCAGCTAGAATTCTTAAAACTAGTGAATAAATCGATTTTATTTAGCTAGTTTTAAGAATTCTAGCAAAGCAACCTATCAGTTGCACTGCAAAAACTGATTTATTTGAATGTAAAAATAGTTTCATTTTCACATTATTTTTTTCTCAGAACAGGAAAACGTGGATCATATTTAAGAACATTTACCTTATTTTAGAGAATAATTTTTCTTTTACACTTAAAATAAGATAAAATGCCTAAAATTAGGCTATTTTTTAAACTTTCCTAGAAACCAGTTTTTACAGTGCAACTGATAGGTTGCTTGGATAGAATTCTAGCTAAATAATCAGTATTTGCTAGTTCTAGACAAACAGCTTTTGTTTACACCAGTGGCAGAATTTATTTGACCCAAAACAAGGACATTTGATCATATATTTAAGAATATTTACCTAATTTTAAGTATTTTTTGCAGATAATATTTTTTAGGCTAAAAACAGGATTACATGTATTAAAACAAGGAGTTTAAAAAAAACTTTACTGTTTTTGCCTTGTATGGATATGTTTGAATAAAAAGTTAAAATCATAATCTTATTATTAAATAAATATTAATGTTCATAATTATTACCTTATGCCAGGGGTGTCCAAACTTTTTAAGACAAGGGTGTAAATGGTAAAGTTGATACCTGAAGGCCACATGAATGTGATATTTTTCATTATAAAAATGCAAGAATTAGATTATGGTGATTTATTTTTATCCCTGGGCTGTCACCTTACCATGGTGGAGGGGTCGGAGTGTCTCAATGATCTTAGGAGCTAAGTTGTCTGTGGCTATCTGCCTCTGGTAGGGTCACCCATGGCAAACAGGTCCTAGGTGAGGGATCAGACAAAGAGCAGCCCGAAGACCTCTTCTGATGAATTATATAAATGGAAACCGTGTTCCCTCGCCCGGACATAGGTCACTGGGGCCCCCCTCTGGAGCAGGCTTGGAGGTGGGACACGTTGGCGAGCGCCTGGTGGCCGTGCTTTCACCCATGGAGCCCGGCCTGGCACAGCCCGAAGAGGAAACGTGGGCCCCCCTCACCATGGGCTCACCACTCGTGGGAGAGGCCAAAGGGGTCAGGTGCAGTGTGTGACGGGTGGTAGTCGAGGGCGGGGACCTTGGCAGTCTGATCCTCGGCTACAGATGCTGGCTCTTGGCACATGGAATGTCACCTCTCTGGTGGGGAAGGAGCCTGAGTTGGCGTGTGAGGTTGAGAGGTTCCGACTAGATGTAGTCGGACTCACCTCAATGCATGGCTCTGGCTCTGGAACCAGTTTCCTTGAGAGGGGTTGGACTTTCTACCACTCTGGAGTTGCTCCCACTGAGAGGCGCCATTTCTAGTGTTGATCAGGCAGAGCTTTGTTGCCAGCGTTCCACTGCATAATGGCTTTAAACACGTCTATAAAAGTGTTAGTTTTTACGTAAACCATTGGATGAAATTACACAAACTGACTGAGCTCTTGTTAAGGCGCTTGCAATAGTTTGTGTGTGTGTGTGTGTGTGTGTGTGTGTTTGGTGGAGGGTACGTTGGAACCCCCCCCCCCCCCCCCAGTTTGAAAATCCTACCTGCGCCCCTGGTCTCAGAAGCTAACCGTTAGCATCAGCAACTCCACAACACAGCAGAACTCCTACATTCTTGTGTTATTTGTGGAGAAAAAACATCAACATTGCAAAGCAGTCAGTGGTAGAGTTGTGTTGCTTTATCCAATCAGAAGCGACCAAATGTCCAAATATAAGGAACTAAGACTCTAAATCCTGCCGTCTGAAGCTCAACTCTGACCTGACATACTTCTAGTTCCTGATAATAGTGCACTAGAGCTTTTTTACCCCAGAGTATGACTTACAAGGCATCCATTCCTACTAGAGACCACTGCCTCAGATTCATCATTGACTATCAGAATATTGATGGAAATAGTCATGATCATAATCATAACAATCCTAATGATGATGTTATCATGGTGATCTTCACAATTTCAAAATTGAAACATGAATTAAAGACAAAAAAAACCTAAAAATCCATTAAAACAAAAAAGATAAACTAACAGCTTATTTTGGTAAACGTATATTAAGACGAAACAAGATCATCTCATTTTTGCAAATGCTTGTAAGCAAACCAATGTTTTTTGTATTCAAGCATCTTATTTTTACACGTCCTTTCATTACAAACTTTGTTATATTTGCTACTTTTTAAAAAGGAGTTCTCTCCTGTAATTTGCTACTTTTTAAAAAGGAGTTCTCTCCTGTAATTTAATCTCTCTTTTGCTGTAAAAAAGCATATTTCCTTGTTGACTGATTAATAAAGCTTATATTTATTCTGTCACTTTGAAAATCTGTTAAATTAGACATTTATTCACTTTGTAATCATTTCAGTCGAGATTAATTCAGCCTCGAGTAAAATCTCTAAACATTTGTTCTTCATAGCCGGGCTCAATGCCATTTCTGAGGTGGGGTCTTTCAGTATTTTTAGCATGTATTGACAGTTTGAGATGCTTTGTAACTCCATCTGTTAACTAACGTTAGAATAAAGACTATCTGTAAAACACTGTTGATCTGGTCCGTCTAATATTATTTAATTAGCATCATATTGGGGCAGCAGTAGCTCAGGTGGTAGAGCGGGTTGCCTCATGATCGGAGGGTCATGGGTTCGATTCCAGCTCCTGCCAGGGGTATCCTGCTGTTGTGTCCTTGGGCAAGACACTTCACCCAACTTGCCTGTGTTAGTGGTGGTCAGAGGGGCCGACGGCGCCAAATGGCAGCCTCGCCTCTGTTAGACCTCCCCAGGGTGGCTGTGGCTACAAGTAGCTTACCATCACTAACAGTGTGTGAATGTGAGAGTGTGTGAAAGCGTCTTTGGGTGTCTAGAAAAGCGCTATATAAGTTCAATGCATTATTATTATTATATGTGAGTGGGCCACGTCGCGCCCGCCTGCCTATAGTGCTGAAGCCTCTGACATGACAAATCCCGTTTGATCTTAACATCGGTTTGTGTGAATATCTGAGAAACGGCTGCAAAGGCCAGACAGAAGGATTTTTTATCAGCAGGAGAAAATAATTGGGGGAAAAATGTCACCAAGCAGTTGTCAGCCAGATTCAGATGTGTCTCCTAAGGAGGATTTTTACCACATAATGAGACAGTGGCCACTCTAGCGACAGTTTGTGATCATCCAGGATTTTAGAGTTCATTTTTTGTGTCGTCCTCTTAGTCGTGAGGCTGAGTAGAAGTTGATCTTGTCGGGACAATCTGCTTCATCTGAAGTTGTTATCTTAATGCTTCCAAGAGGCCCATTGTAACTCTGCTCTGTACTCTTGAAACTTCTGACACCCTCAGCTCTGCCTGCAGGCTGCTTGCAGTGCAGAAGTAATTGTTTGAATGCTGTTAAGCATTCAAACTATTGTTTTCCTCTTTTTCTTTCTTCTTCTTCTTCTTCTTCTTTCTTCTGCTTCTTCTTCTTCTGCTTCCGTACACTTTTTGAACCTCTTATTCTCCTTCAAATTTTGAGCTATTTCAACGATTTTATATCAAAACGTTCAGCTCGTTAAGCTCTTTCCGGCTTTTACTTTGGCATTGATAGCTTTAAAATTCTTCGAGTTATTAAGCTTTTTCAGCGAAAAATTTCCCATTGAAATGAATGGGATTGGTCCATTTTCAGCAAATTCCTATCACTTGTTTGACCTCAAACTCTATTGGGTTATTTTAACTTAGAGACTTCATTCAAAGTTTAACAAACTCACAAGACTTTCCTGTTTAACATATTAAAGAGGCTTTTTGATATCTTTTACGGCTTTTCTAAAATCGCAGGTAGAAGTAGAGGTACGACTTGAAATTTTCAGAAAAATTCACAAAAGTTCTAATGGGGAAAGATAGGAGCAGTGACCCTCCCTTGCTCCATTTCTGGCATTGTCCTGAGAGAACTGTAGGTCCAATTGAAAGGAGACGCACACTGGCTTACAGCTAACAAATATGCCTTCGTTTTGAGCTATAATTCATGACTGTACTCCAAACATTGTGGTCGTACGGTTCATTTGTTTGAGAAAATTCAAATAAAAAAAAGTCTCTCACCACTCTAAACTGAAAATTCCGCACTCTAACTTTTGAACTTCACATCTTCTGTGAACAACTCTTTACTACCCCCAGACCGTTTGGACTACCAAAACAAGTTATAATTCAAAAAGTAGGAATTTCTGTCAGCTTTTCAGAATGGGTTTCATTTTATCTGTAAGTGTTACCGTTCTTTTGCTACAAGCCTCAGAAAGAGGAGAGACCCAGATTTTCCCTCATTGAAACCCATGTTAAAGGAACAGAGATTTTCTCCTCTGATCGGCTTCAGACAGCTAAAAGTTTCTCGTCATAGCTTCTAGACAATTCATGGTAGGCACATAAAAATGGACACAGATGACCAACAAAGCCTTCTGCCGCTCATGCTTTTTGAATTTTTCAATTCCGTGCAGTACTTTTCGAATGGTGATGAGAAGTTTGACAGGTCCAATTTCACTTCTGAAGGACAGATTTAAAGAGCAAGTCACCCCCTACAAGAAACTTATTTCACTCCCACTTCATGTTTGAAAAATGCAACAAATGCTGTTGCTTGGCAGACCGAGAGGGCGGAGCCGCTAACAAACACACACACACAGGCTCACAATGGCATTGTGACATCATAATGTACCAGATGACATCATAGCATACCTCTTAGCCAACAGCGGTGGCAGATTCAAATTCAGATACAGTGCAGAATTTTTCCCTGACGACGGCGCAACACTGACAGTTTTAGGCAGAATATTTGAATTTTAACCAAGATGCACTGAACTGCCAAATTATTGACTACACATGTCTGTAGCATGATTAGAGCTGAGGAAAATAATCAAATAATCGATGCATCGGGATGCCGACATAAACGATTCTGCATCGTAGAAGAGTATGCCATAATCGATTATAGTGGAATGTAGTTTTGTTTTTTTAATGGCGGCACCAGCGCCGCATCCAAATCTGTCAGAGTGAGCGTCCTCCACATTTACCTCCGCCTTAATGTGGTACTGCAGGGCTGAGCGCTAGAGTTGTCACCTGAGACCAAACCGGAACCGAATCAGCCCGACCGGTTCTGTTGGATTTGGGCCGTGAATTATGCTAATTGAGCGGGTTGTCGTGCGGCGCGCTCCGCTCGCTCGATCAGCGACCGAGAGAGAGAGAGAGACACTGTCTGCTCAGAGAGACGATCGGAGGATGCTCCTCCAAACCAATGCTCCAAACACGCGTTATTATTTTCATAATTTAAATATTATTTCTCCTGGAAGCGCTCAGTCAGACTGCTTGTTGTAATGTAGGGAGATCCGGTCTTGGGGAGGGGGCGGGGTCAGTGACGGCGGCTGCAGCATGATCATCTGTGTCTTTTATTTAGGGACACGGAGAAGTTAAAAGGCGAGAGAAATAGAAGTTCTTGTTCCACTTTATTATTTTGTGTCATGATGACAAACTGATGTTAAATTCAGCTTAAAGAGAAGCTGGGAGGAAGCTTTGGTCAATTTTAAGTTACAGGAGACTTGTCTCCTATCTGCTCCTCCAGAGACAGCATGGACATGAGGGTGACAAAGGACAGGTTAGTGGAAAGGTTTGTAGTTAGCTGGTTAGTGAAAGAGATCCATCAGCTGGGTAATTTAATCCTAATCCAGCCCACAGCCTTCTGCTGGTGTTATTATCAGGAAGAATAAAACACACATCTTAAATATTATTGGAGTGTAGAATTTGTTTTATGTTTTATTATTTTCTGCATCAAACAGAACTTGATTCATTCTCCAACATTTCAGAAACGAACCACTGGGTTCAAATAAAATAACAAACTAAGTCAAACATTTCATTTGGTGTTATTTCTGACATCCTTCAACTGTGGCATAAATATTGGACTCTAGAGCTGCTCAGAGACGTTAAACGCTCCTATATGAACCCATTATTGATTTTATTATTACATTATGTGTCCTGTAGGTTTTCAGTACTTTTTGAGATTTTGTGAGTTTTTGCAAAGTGTGTTTTTCTCAGCCTGAGGCGTGGTGTTGAATGAGGAAACAGATGCTTTACTTTGTTAAATCTTCTTAAATGTTTTGTCCTAACCTGTTGTGAATGGAGAGCTTTTGAGGGATGGCAGGTTGTGTCAATTACGTTTTAGATAAAAAAATAAAAAGCAGTTATCTGACATCTTCTATTTATCGATGAAAACAAATCAATATGAAATAATCGTGATGCATCGTGATGCATCGGGATATAAAATCGAATTGAATCGTTGACCCAATAATCGTAATCGAATCGGGAGACAAGTGAAGATTCACACCTCTATGATTAGACACTCCTTTATATAGTTCATCAGCAAAAAAAATGTGATTTGGGGGTGACTTGCTCTTTAAAGGTTTCTCTCATTAACAGGAGTACAGCTGCTGGCCTCCAACAGCCAGGGGAAAAGGCGGGAAAACAGTGCTGCTCTCTGATTGGTTGAGAGTGTTCAACCATTTTCTGTCCTATCAGGATCCACCACCCACACATATGACACATCAAATCGACCATTTTGGTCTCAGGAATCTTGTATTCAATTTTAAATGCGTTATATGTTACCATGGCAACACAAGGAACTACATATAACTTTAACCAAGTCTCATAGGAATGAATATTAAAAAGCTGAATGTTGAGCCAATAACAGACTCCTGTTTTTGATCTTTTTGAACTATCTGTACTTAAAACTAGAAACAAGTTCAATTTGATTGACCGTCAGAAGGTGGGAAAGTGCCCCGCTCCCTGCCAGCTCCCTGATTGGTTGAGAGAGGTCAGTCATCTTCCGGCTAAATGGAATTACACACCCACACATATGAGACATCAAATCGATCAGCTAAGGAATCTGACCGACTGACCAACCGACCGAACGACCGAACGACCGACCGACCGACCGACCCTATACACTTAAAACTAGCAGCATAGCTGACATTTTAACACTAGTCAGAAGGCAGGAACCGCCCCCTCCTCCTTCGCTGCTCTCTCATTGGCTGAGAGTTTTCAATCATCTTCTGCCTAAAAGGAAACGTGCACCCACACATATGGTACATCAATTCAACCTGCTTGGTCCCAGGAGTCTTGTATTAACTTGATATTGTGTTCTGTGTTACCATGGCAACGTGCTTAGCAACAACATTTAACAACATTTTAGACACAACTGTATCAACATACTTTAATATAGAAATGTTATTCAAAGTTTAAATGAGTCATGTGACATTGTACATTGTTTTGTTAATGCAGACTCCTGTCATCTGTTACCATGGCAACACAAGGAACTACAAATCACTTTAACCAACTGTCATAGGAATGAATATAAAAAGCGGAATATTGAGGCAATAACAGACTTCTGTTTTTGATCTTTTTGAACTATCTGTATTTAAAACTAGAAACAAGTTAAATTTGATTGACCGTCAGAAGGTGGGAAAGTGCCCCGCTCCCTCCCAGCTCCCTGATTGGTTGAGAGAGGTCAATCATCTTCTGGCTAAATGGACTTACACACCCACACATGAGATACATGAAATCGATCGGCTTGGCCTAAGGAATCCATCCATCTACATATAAATCCATACATGCTTTAATCCATCCATCCATCCATCCATTCAATAAACCATCCAACATCCATCCAACAATCCATCCGTTATTTCATTCATCCAACCATTCATCCATCCCATATCAAAATTAAACATATGTTAATCTACCAGTTTCAGATATCAGCAAATATTTCTAAATTCACAGTTCAGCCAATTGTAAAAATGTACCCGTTAAACTATTCTTATTCAAATGCCAGCTGTTTAACATTTCAAATTTCGAGTTTTTAATAAATGTTCAAAGATTAAAGTTTTCTGCTGTTTAGCATTTGTTGTCCATTCTTGACTATATTCTGAGCTTTATTACACTTGTTGGTGATTTTTGCTTCTAAATCTTTAAATATATTCAGCTTATTTTGACAGCTTAGCTTAGTTTCACCTTCACTGCAGCTATTCAGCAGCTTCAGCAATCCGTTTCTGAATTCGGCTTATGCTACTCATTTCACAGTTCAACTAAATATAAAAATTAAACTGTTAAACTAGTCCTACTCAAACAACAAGTGTTTAGATATTTTTGCTATCCAAATTTTTAAATAATGTTCAGATTTCAGTTTTCTGCTGTTTTAGGATTGTTTTCTCCGTTCTTCACTTTTTGTGCTTTTTTTTTACATTTTGGTGCTTCTAAATCTTTCAAAACATTCAGCTCATTTTAACAGTTTTGCTTAGTTTCAGCTTCAGCAATTAGTTTCTGAATTCAGCATATGATGCTAATTTCACTGTTCAGCTAAATGTCACAATTAAACTGTTAAACTAGTCCTACTGAAACAACAGGTGTTTAGACATTTTAGCTGTCCAATTTTTTTTAAACAGTGTTCACAGATTAGAGTTTTCTGCTATTTAGGACTAGTTTTCTTGATTCTTCACTTACTTTTTGTGCTTTTTTTGCTTCTTGGTGCTTTTTGCTTTCACATCTTTCACTACATTCAGCTCATTTGACAGTTTAGCTTAGTTTCAGCTTACTTCAGCTATTCAACAACTTCAGCAATCAGTTACCAAATTTAGCATAAACTGCTAATTTCACAGTTCAGCTAAATGTAAAGATTAAACTGTTAAACTTGGCAAACTGAAATAACAGGTGTTTAGACACTGTAGCTGTCCAGATTTTTATACAATGTTTACAGATTTAAGTTTTTTTTTTTTTTTTTTGCTATTTAGCATTATTTTTCTCCATTCTTCACTTACTTTTTGTGCTTTATTTGCTTGTTGGTGCTTTTTGCTTCTACATCTTTCAAGATATTCAGCTCATTTTGACAGTTTTGCTTAATTTCAGCTTCAGTTCAGCTGTTCAGCAGCTTCAGCTTACATTTTCAGCTATCCAGCATTCAAACAGCATTTGTGCAATAAATGCAATTTTTCTAGTTCACATTTAGTTTAAGACTAGACTTTCAGGATGTAGGTTGGGTTTTCTTTACTGTATGTTCTAATGGGAAACAGGCTTCAACACAAACGGTTGTTTTCCGCTTGGTCCTAGAGCTCAACCAGTGTTAATTTAATAAAGCGTAATATTGTTTTTGGATGGTAAAAAGTGCAGGGGTCAAAACTTGACTTTGGAAAAAGTGGTGGTGGTGGTGGTGGTGGGGGGGGGGGGCATGTCCCCCCCGTCCCCCCCAAAAATTACGTCCATGATGACCACACATGCATTTTATGTGTAATAAATAGGTTTGTGTAGCTTTGTGTTACTCGAGATTCAAAGAGACAGGTGGTCAGAGGGAGTGGAGAGAGCTGGCAGGAAGATGAAGGGATAGTTTGGAGTATAACACTGGAACTATTGATAGAAGTGTGAGATTTATGGAGAGCTTTGAATGTGAGGAGGACAATCTGAAAATCAATGCACTGCAGGACAGGGAGCCAAATGCTTTACGAATGGGTTGTGGTGACAGGATGGACAGCAGAGTTCTGGAAGAACTGGAGGTTATTGATGGACTTATGGGGTGAACTGGAGAGAAGAGAAGTGCATCAATCAATAAGACATGGATAGGAATAGCAGAACCACTGGGGTCTGATGAATGGATGCAGGGCCGGCTTTGCTGACAGGCGACACAGGCGGCCGCCTGGGGCACCATCTGATGTATAGGGTGCAAAAAAAAAAGTTTATTAAATTTATGTTTGTAATATGAAATGCACTCTCTACATACTCAAAATTCCCCTCTGAAATGACATGAAATTAAAACATCAAAATTTAAATTCTAATGATCTAGCTGCATGACGAGCTCCCGCTTGGGCCACCGCTCCGATGCATTTGACCGTTAAGGGTGCCGTAGATCACGTGCGTGGTTAGCGCTGTAGAAGGACATTCTGTTGTCGTCGCGTTAAAACTTTTATCTTTTACGATGAAAAGAACACCTAAGCCATTGGGATCAGCATTCTGGAAGCGAAGGAAGGAAGAAGGAAAAAACAGGCCCAAAGCAGAAGTATGTAGACTTTATAAATTTGGCAAAATAACTTTTTGCATTACCATTGTAGCTAACTGCCTCTCCTGCCACGCACGGTCCACGGACGGACCCTTGCTAGCTGTTTACATGCACAATACAGTATCTCGTAACTTTAACCAATTAATTTTACTTTTGAATCGTCGTGTCCAGATGCAATGAGACATCTGCAGCCACGACAGGCACCTGTTGACACCACGGGGGCGGGACCCCAGCTAACAAAAATTTGTTGTAAGAACGTTATGGGAATGTTTATTTTGAATGTTGTAAAAACGTAGAAATGTCCAGTTTTTTTAATGTTACTGGAACAGTGTGTTAACGTTACAAAAACATTGCTGGAATGTTTGCTTAAAGTTGTTTGAATGTTATTTTACAGTTAGCATGACATTAACAGAACGTTATGGGAATGTTTATTTTGAATGTTGTAAAAACGTAGAAATGTCCAGTTTTTTTAATGTTACTGGAACGGTGTGTTAACGTTACAAAAACATTGCTGGAATGTTTGCTTAAAGTTGTTTGAATGTTATTTTACAGTTAGCATGACGTTAACAGAACGTTATGGGAATGTTTATTTTGAATGTTGTAAAAACGTAGAAATGTCCAGTTTTTTTAATGTTACTGGAACGGTGTGTTAACGTTACAAAAACATTGTTGGAATGTTTGCTTAAAGTTGTTTGAATGTTATTTTACGGTTAACATGACGTTAACAGAACGTTATGGGAATGTTTACTTTGAATGTTTTAAAAACGTAGAAATGTCCAGTTTTTTTAACGTTACTGGAATGGTGTGTTAACGTTACAAAAACATTGCTGGAATGTTTGCTTAAAGTTGTTTGAATGTTATTTTACGGTTAGCATGACGTTAACAGAACGTTATGGGAATGTTTACTTTGAATGTTGTAAAAACGTAGAAATGTCCAGTTTTTTTAATGTTACTGGAATGGTGTGTTAACGTTACAAAAACATTGCTGGAATGTTTGCTTAAAGTTGTTTGAATGTTATTTTACGGTTAGCATGACATTAACAGAACGTTTACTTTGAATGTTGTAAAAACGTAGAAATGTCCAGTTTTTTTAACGTTACTGGAATGGTGTGTTAACGTTACAAAAACATTGCTGGAATGTTTGCTTAAAGTTGTTTGAATGTTATTTTACGGTTAGCATGACGTTAACAGAACGTTATGGGAATGTTTACTTTGAATGTTTTAAAAACGTAGAAATGTCCAGTTTTTTTAACGTTACTGGAATGGTGTGTTAACGTTACAAAAACATTGCTGGAATGTTTGCTTAAAGTTGTTTGAATGTTATTTTACGGTTAGCATGACGTTAACAGAACGTTACGGGAATGTTTACTTTGAATGTTTTAAAAACATAGAAATGTCCAGTTTTTTTAACGTTACTGGAATGGTGTGTTAACGTTACAAAAACATTGCTGGAATGTTTGCTTAAAGTTGTTTGAACGTTATTTTACGGTTAGCATGATGTTAACAGAACGTTATGGGAATGTTTACTTTGAATGTTGTAAAAACGTAGAAATGTCCAGTTTTTTTTAATGTTACTGGAATGGTGTGTTAACGTTACAAAAACATTGCTGGAATGTTTGCTTAAAGTTGTTTGGATGTTATTTTACGGTTAGCATGATGTTAACAGAACGTTATGGGAATGTTTACTTTGAATGTTGTAAAAACGTAGAAATGTCCAGTTTTTTTAACGTTACTGGAATGGTGTGTTAACGATACAAAAACATTGCTGGAATGTTTGCTTAAAGGTGTTTGAACGTTATTTTACGGTTAGCGTGATGTTAACAGAACATTAGCATAACATTACTGGAACGGTTACTGAAACGTTATTTGATTATTAGCATAACGTTCCCGGAATATTTTCATAACATGGCTGCAATACTGCTACAATGTTACCGGAACATTTTGTTAATGTTTGGAAAAACATTGTTGCAACATTAGCAAAACATTGCTAAAACGTTAGCCTGACATTACCAGAACGTTATCTAAAGGCTAGAAAAATGTTTCTGCAACGTTATGTTAAGGTTAGCAAAACATTGCTGGAATATCAGCATAATGTTTCTGGAACGTTATCTTAAGGTTAGCATAACATTGCTGGAACATTGGCATAATGTTTCTGGAATGTTAGGGTTAGCAAAACATTGCTGGAACATCAGCATAATGTATCTGGAACGTTATCTTAAGGTTAGCAAAACATTGCTGGAACATCAGCATAATGTTTCTGGAACATTATCTTAAGGTTAGCAAAACATTGCTGGAACATCGGCATAATGTATCTGGAACGTTATCTTAAGGTTAGCAAAACATTGCTGGAACATCGGCATAATGTATCTGGAACGTTATCTTAAGGTTAGCAAAACAACGCTGGAACATCAGTATTGTCACGATCTGGGGATGTTTAGGACCCAAATATGCTGAAACCCTGGATGACACGAGGCTGGGGAAGATGTAAAGTGAAATCCTTTATTTTAGGAGTAACCA
This sequence comes from Nothobranchius furzeri, assembly GCF_043380555.1. NCBI lineage: Eukaryota > Metazoa > Chordata > Actinopteri > Cyprinodontiformes > Nothobranchiidae > Nothobranchius > Nothobranchius furzeri. The sequence goes on along the minus strand of NC_091751.1, from coordinate 41,849,744 downwards.
AAAAACAAAAGTAATCCAAAAGGCTGGGAGCCAACAGTCCAAAAATCCAGATAGAGATCTGGAGATCCAAAAATACAAGAGGCACGAGAAGACTAGATCCAAGCACTAGAGGCACGAGAAGAACTTGACAGAATTACAACAAACAACAATGGACCGACAAGACACAGAGACAAGACAGGGCTTAAATACACTGGGGCATAATGGGAGGCAGATGAGCTGCAGGTGTGTGGAGTGTGGGGGGAGGAACAGGTGAAAGCAATGACTAATCAGGGAAGAAACTAACATGACCTAAGAGTGAACCTAAAAACACAAAAGCAACCATATAACTAAAATTATAAAGGGAAGGAGAACTACAAAAACCGGTGGGACAAAACATATTAAAGAGACTAATAAAAATGAAAAGCTGAAACTATAAACACTGCAGAGGGATGACTGGCTGCAGAGGGGTGACTGGAGAAGACTAAAGGAACACAGGAGACACATAAATGAGATGCAGACAAAGGACATATGAGGGCGATATGAAACACAAAAGGAGAACCTGGAGTGGGAATTGGAGGGGCTGGGGAACAAAGGGACACAGAACATGACAAGTATAATGTATCTGGAACGTTATCTTAAGGTTAGCAAAACAACGCTTGAACATCAGCATAATGATTCTGGAACGTTATCTTAAGGTTAGTAAAACAATAATGGAACAGAAGATTAATGTTTCTGAAACGTTATCTTAAGGTTAATATTACTTTGCAGTAACATTAGTATAACATTGCAAAAACTTTAGTTTCTGAAACCCTTACGAAAAAGAAGTATACTTTAAGTATCTAATTTCAAGTATACTTAAGTGTACATAAGTTTATTTGCATACTTGTTCTTAAAGTTTACTTAGAATTATACTCCTTGGGTCTAAATTGGGCCACTAAAAGTATACTTGAAGTATACTACAGGTATACTTCAAAGTAATAATTTAAGTTTATTTGTAGTGTACTTCTGATATAATTGAGTACACTTTTCTCTTTGAAAGTATACTTAAAGTAACATCACAAGTGTACTTGGAGTGTACTTCTGATATAATTAAGTAAACTTTTGTCCTTGAAAGTATACTTAAAGTAACAATATAAGTTTACTTTTAATACAATTGAGTATACTTTTCTTCTTGAATGTATACTTAAAATATACTTTAAGTAATAATATAAGTTTACTTATAGAGTACTTCAGATATAAGTGAGTATACTTTTCTCCTTGAAAGTATACTTAAAAGTAACAGTATAAGTTTACTTCTAATAAAACTAAGTACTTTTGCCCTTGAAAGTATACTTAAAAATAAACTTTAACATTATACGTTTACTTGCAGTGTACTTTTGAAATAATTGAGTATACTTTTCTCTTTGAATGTATACTTAAAATTATACTTAAAGTAATAATATATGTTTACTTGTAGTGTACTTCTTATATAATTGAGTATACTTACAGTTTTGAAAGTACACTTTACAGTAAACTTGACGTAATATTCTTTTAGTAAATTTTAGTATCTCTATTTTCTCTATAAACACATACTGCAAGTAACATTTAACATCTGCTATTTGCTTACTACCAATACATTTAATTTCCACTATTTACTGATACTTCGTCTTTATGCAGAGAAAAAAGTTAATAAAGTAGCTAAGTAATTTTGTTTAAATGTATTAAACAGAGAGAATTAGAACAGAACAAAAACAGACCTGTTTACCAGGATTAATCAAAGATGAGAACGCAAACTGTTCTGAACATGTTTAACACATTAATTCTGTCCATTTTGAAAGACTTTTTAAAAATGCCTTTAAAAAAATCAGTCCATTTTATGGATCCACTTGCTTGGTTGTTGATGCCTTTTTGAAGTTTTCATTGTTGCATTTCTTTCGTATTATTTTTCTTACATCTTGAACGTGCAGAGGGAAACTTCAACTGAGCATGCCCTGTGAACACACAAAGCAAATAAATGAACACTTGAACTGTTAGGTGAACTCTGACACCACAAAATCTTTACAGTTCATAACACTGTAAACCCGAATAAGTAGGAAGAACTCAAAAAATGTAAGGCAATCAGTTGCCTCATATTTTCTGAGTTTATAAACTCAGATATTTGAGTACATCAGAACATAAATAAACTTAAATATTTGGAGTTTATATTAAATATATTTTCAAATTATGATCAAATTAAAGTTACCGATTAAGCCAACTCAAACAGAAAATAAAACAAAATTTGAAAGAAACAATTACAAACGCACACTTTTGAAAACTGGACAACAGCAGTGTGTAGTCTTTCTTTGAGTAGGTGGTTTAAAGCAGTGGTTCCCAAACTTATTTAGCCGCGCACCCCCTTCTATGTCCCGACCATGTCGACGCACCCCCCCCCCCCCCCCCCACATCGGGGCATGGCTCTATATATACATACATATATATATGTATATATATATATATATATATATATATATATATATATATATATATATATATATATCAGATGTCAAGCTAAACAGACAGGGTTAAAAAAAATTCCCGATCACTTTCATTTTTTAAATAGTAATTAATAAACATTCGATACCATTACAATTTCCTTTGATTTCATTTTAAATAAATATTTAGAGGGCCCAGGTAGCACATAAAGAATGCAATTTAACGGTTTTCTTAAAATAGGAACGCTTAACCTGTGCAGCCAGAGCGCTCTCCTTCCTTCTGCTCTGCGTAAACCTGAGCTGATCACCTACTTGTGCGTATTAATCACATGTCTATAGGGGACAAGATATAGCCATGATGTTCACTTTTACCTCAGACCGACTTATTGCTGTTTTATGGTGTGGCTGAATCTGCGATCCGCTGCCACGCGGACCGGAATAACAAATGCTGCAGTAACATGAGATGTGGTCAGGTTCATGAGGAGTCACTGGCTGGAGCGGACCCGACTCATCCCAGAAGCTAAGATCTTAATTTGACCTTGAATGAAAAATAACCTCTTAAAAGTTTTTATCACGGTGGAGGCAGCGTTCATTTCTGCCTTCAGTGTGACGGCGCGCCGGAGTTAAAGCAGCGTGCGCGCTTATTGAATCTGTGTGTGTGTGTGCGTGCGCGCGCGTGCGGCACAGCCGCGTCTCGTTATTGGCGCTATTTAAACCAATGTTGTAAAATGACTTCTGCCCAGCCCAGATGTGCTCACTTGTGCACCCGTGAGCCGTGGTTCAGCCGGAACGCGTCTGACCTCTGACAGACGCACTCTGAACTTCAGATCTTCAGCGCGCAGTTAATAGCCTGAATGGGAATCATTTCTTGTTATTTTGTTACATCCACAATGTTCTGTGTGTGAGGTTTACAATGTCAGAACACCTGCACAAGACAGGTGTTAATTACAATCTGCCAGAATGACTCACCACCTTCAGATTCCTCCAACACCGTTAAAAATGATCAAATACGGAACATATCGGCGTGCGCAGGCCAGAGTACTGAAGCTCGGCGCATTGTTATTATGAAGCTAGGGCACATGTGGAGGACACACGCGCAAACATATACTTGTTTTCAATTACATTTATTGTGACCACTTACTTTTTCTTTGGCCCACCCACAAATGAGTTTCTACGCTAATGGTGACATATGACAGACTTCTCTGAGCTCCGCAGCCATTACACTTTTCACCTTGCGCACCCCCTAGCGGCAGCTCGCGCACCCCCAGGGGTGCGCGCACAGGGTATCTGCAGGTTTAAGAGAGCCAAATTTAAGACTTTTTAAGACCTTTTTTAAGGCCACTTAGACCAAATTTAAGCTATTTTTATAATTAAATTTAAGCTTTATTTTCCAGCTATTGCCTGGAACCGGTGCTAACCGCGTTGCGAACATGGCATTAGCCACCCAGTTACCATCGAACTTGCACTTCCCCATGGCGCAAGCTCCCACTAGTTTAACCAGCTAATGTGCTCATCTAAAAATAGCCCCCTTTCACAAGCAACTGAATGTGTACGGTTCCACTTACGCCAATATCACACACAAAAAATGCTGAAGACTAACTAGGAATTCATGAAAATTTCATAGAAATAAAATAACCTTGTTTATTGGGTCTAAACAGGTTTAAGACCTTTGGAAACTGTATTTAAGGATTATTTGTCATTTTTAAGGATTTTTAAGGCCTTAAATTTGGAAAAGCTAATTTAAGACATTTTAAGACTTTAAGGACCCGCGGATACCCTGGCGCACCACACTTTGGGAATCCCTGGTTTAAAGCAACATCAGGATGCACATCAATTCAACATTAACAAAATATGAATTACACTAACCACTATCAAGTAAGTCAGTGAGTACTTTATGCTATTTGGCATAAAACCAGTTGAGTATTGAATCGGATTAGCCTATTAGCATTAGATGCTAATGGGCTAATCCGATTAAATTATTCATGCTAAACTAAAGACACAAATGGAGTTGCCAGACTCAGAACGGCTGGACGAACAGAGAAAAGGTAAAACTCAACTGTTCCTCCCACTGTCTTTATGGGTGACCCCGCGAGGAAAGTTGACCATTGAGCAGGGTTGATGGTTTATCCCTTGGGTCCACGTGGCGGGGTGAGGTGGTGCTCACTCCTCACCCCTGCCACGTGGACCCAAGGGATGAACCATCAACCCTGCTCAATGGTCAACTTTCCTCGTGGGGTCCTACCCATTAGGACAGTGGGAGGGTTAACTCAAGGAGAAGTGGAAAATGAACATATTTGCCCAAACGGTGGTGTGTTACTTTAACATCAACAATTAAAGAGCAGACAAATAGTAAATTACATTGTGGATGTGGACAATGCTCTAACAGAGTGAGCCATCTGAATCCACCACTCTTTCAGATTTTGAGTTACACATGTAACATCAGGTCATTTTTGACTCTGCAGCTTGGGTGATAGTTTAGACCAAGTAAGATTTTCTGCGTGGACTCAAATGTGTTGGTCAGTTCCTTCGGATAATCTAAATGTAAGGCATAGATGAGGCCGAACATTACCAGGACATGGTCGGGACATAGAAGGGGGTGCGCGGCTAAATAAGTTTGGGAACCACTGCTCTAGGATAACAGATTCTCACTGGGTCGTACGTAACTGGACTCTCGGCATCATCTGTGATGGTTGTCAGGAGGACAACTGCTGCATCCGAGGTCCGGCTCATTGGTATCATCCTTACAAAAATGAAAGGGAGATCATACACTAATCACATCTGAACTGAAACTCTGACTGTGGCCATTTTTATTTCAGTAGATTGTCATGTAAATAACAATAAATGCAGTCTGATAGACTCCTGTTTAGGGCTGGGCAACATGTCAGAGATTTATCGTTATCCAAGTTCTTGTCTCTCATCCAGATAATTTTTCCCATGTCAATAAATTTGATAATAAAAAAATGAAAAGATGTGTAAGTTGGCCACATTTATGTCCCTTTAAGAAGCTGTAGCACCTTGAGTCATGTAAAAGTTTAGTCAATGTAATACATGAGACAGCCCCATCTAGTGGACAAATATTGTTGCTACGCATTCCTGTAGTTATCGTCTACTTATCGTTATCCAGGTGAGATCTTCAATATATGGTGATATTGATTTTAGGCCATATCGACCAGCCCTACTCCCGTTCATTCTGTTGCTTTGTGCTCTCATTTATGAATAAAGTGAGATGGCTCCAGTGTATGCCAGCGTTATGCAAATGAAAGCTACTTGAATTCTTTGCAGTGATTGTTGATTTTTCTCAGTGCCTTAAAGCCTGCCACATGAGTGCCATCTGCTGAGCAAACGGCCTCGAATGACCGCTTGCTCAGCAGATACCTCGCCATGTGCGCCTGATTTTCACTGAGTTTTCCGCCTCATGAGACGCTGAGGTGAATATCTGACCAGTTAAGATATTTTCCGCCTCACAGGGGTAAAAACTCGCCGTGTGCGCATTACCGAGCTGCTGGTTCAGCTGAAATATTCTAGTGGCCAACCAAAGCACGTTCTCCGCTCACAAGACCCCAAGATGGCAGCCCCCTGTCTGCATGTCAGAAAAGAAACAACACAGACAAGAGCTGGACACGGAGGAAATGCCTATCCTTTTTTTGTTGACGAAACGTCGCTGCCACCGGCATTTCAAGGTTAGGAAAATATGGGTACAGTAGCTGGAAAGATGGACCAGGCAAGGAGTTTATGCCAATTTACTCCAAGACACACCTGGAAGACCCAGAATCCTTCCGAAAGGGTAATGGAAACAGTGGGCCCATCGATCTGCAAGGTACCGTTTTGTTTATTTTTCCAGACACGCAGACAGGGTAAGGGGCTGCATCTGAATACATCTTGGGGTCATGTGAGTGGAAAACGTGCTTTGGTTGGCCACTAGAATATTTCAGCTCAACCAGCAGCTCAGTAGTGCGCACATGGTGAGTTTTTACCCCTGTGAGGCGGAAAATATCTAACTGGTCAGATATTCACCTCAGCGTCTCGTGAGGCAGAAAACTCAGTGAAAATCAGGCGCACACAGCGAGCAATCTGCTGAGCAAACAGTCATTCGAGGCCGTTTGCTCAGCTGATTGCTCTCGTGTGTGGCAGGCTTAAACATCTTGCCAAAGGTTTGTAGTTGAAACAATGACACTTTTTCCAGAATGTTCATGTGCGTTGTGCTTGTGTTGTCTTTATGCATAAATAAATAGAATGAATTGTTCAAATTTACAATACTGGGACTTACCACACATGTCCTCAAAAATCCAGAGGATTCCTCACGTAGATAGACAGGAAGGGCATGGAGAACAGTGGTACGCCTTGTGTGGACATCATGTAATTCCTAAGAAGATTAAGAGTGTAAATACTGTCAAGTTTACTAATCAAACTTAATGCCAAACTGCTCTGACCAATTTTCCAAGACAGTGATATCTGCATCTAAATCCAATGATAAACTGCTGAATTCAAAAGTTAATTTGAAGTGTTTAACATTACATAATACGGAGGGGTATTAGGGCCACTGAAGAAGAAAAAATTCTGAAAATAAATAAAATTAATAAAGTCAGAATTCTGACATTTATCTCAGTATTCAATTGTTTCCTTCAGTGGCCCTAATACTGCCTTATTGCCTAAGAGTATTAGAGTCACTGAAGAAGAAAAAAAGAATTGAGAAAAAGATTCTGATATTTTCAAAATTCTGGGATTTAAGTCAGAATTCTGACTTTTTTCATAAACCTAAAACAAAACAAACAAAAAAATAAAAGCCTGAATTTTAAGATTTAAGTCAGAATTCTGATCCCCCTCATAATCTTCCCCAATTTCCTTTTTTTTTTTGTTTTAGGTACCAGTCAGAACTCTGAGATTAAACTCAGATTTATGACTTATTTTCTCAGAATTCTATTTTTTTTTCTTCAGTGGCTCCAATACTCATAGCATAAAGACATTACCTGTAAATTGTATATTCACCTGTGCATCATGGGCTTTGACAATGTCAGCCAAAGCATTTGCAGTCTTTCCAGTTTTGGAAGCTTTCTGTATGAATAAGGCCATCAAATGAGGAGTGTGGCGATCTAGCTGCGCATAAAAGGTGTTAGGACGGTTCTGGTTTGTGATTCGTTGAAACTCTGCATACACCTGCATTAATGAAAGAACAGTACAATAAAAACAATTATTAAGTTATGATGAATGAAATACAGCAACGCTACACGCAATGTGAAATAGCATGGTCAAAGATAAAACCAGATGAAAGAGCTGATCCACATTACCTCAGCTGGCATATGAAGAGCAGGCCAGAGGTCCATCAGCTCTTTCACAGGAGGGCAGGACATGACTCGTCTGTCGTCTCAAGGCAAATGTTGTCTGCATCATCCGGCTAATAACACATATGTTTCTCTCAGTCTTCTTTACTTCCTCAACAACAGCCTGCCTCATACAGCCCAGACTAGAGGGGTCTTCTCCTTGAGGAAAGTTAGGCAGGAAGTTCTGCACGCTTGGATATTTGAATGGGAAGGTTCATTCTCTGGGTTTCTTTGGCTTCTTTTCCCAGCATTTACGGAGACCTCCTGACATCCAGCTCTTCTCTTCTCTTCTTAGTCCTGTAATTTTCCTTTTTGAACTTGATGCTGTTTTTCCATCCATTCCAACCACTGTCAGATCCTGCTTCTTTTAAACATGATGTTTGCTCACAAGACCATTGCTATTTCTGTGTCACTAGGGTAAGCCTTGAACCTACTGTATATATGGTAGATGCCAGATTCTCTAAAATACCATGTTTTTGGTCTCTTGACAACTGAAGTCTTTCATTCTTTTCAAATTCAGTATTCCCATCTCTAAGTGTCAGCTCAATGTCAAATGGAAATTTGGGAATCTGAAAAGGACCTGGGGGCCATCTGCTTAGACGCTCTGGCGATGACACATCTGAAAAGGTATCAGTTGATGCAACAGAACGGGAATCCTGTGTAAAGGAAATATGAACACAGGATTTTTGTGGTAACTCCTCTATGTCAACAAGGCAAGTGAGCCTTCCATCAAAGTCTGGATCTTCGTATTTCAAATTGAAATCACAGTCAAGTTCCAGTTTTTCTTTTAAAATCTTAATCAGTTCATCAAAAGAGGCCGGACGGGAGTCAAGTTTTAATTTAATTACATTCGACAGCAAGTAGGATCATGTTTCGTGGGGCTTCAGCCGCCATCACTGTAATAAAGAAATGAAGAGATATTTAAGTTAAAAGCACCTTAATACAGAAAACATAGGGCTTTCATAAGTTTTTTGAATGTTAACAATCATGAATAACAGCCTCTGTGCCAAAGCGACAGTTTTAAAAGACAAATCTGTATACATATATACATACATACATATATAGTCATGTTATTTAGAATGTGCCATCAAAAATACAGATTATGAGAATTACTCACCAGTGTTCTTACTTCTGTCTCACTTGTATGAACCTCTTGGGGGTCAACAGCAGCATGCCATCAATCTTGTGTGCAGAGAGTGGGGTTGGATCATTGAAGTCTGACTTTAGATTCATAGACAGGCTTCCCAATGTGGCTGACAGCTCATAGGAACGCACATCTACACCAGGAAGCATAATCAGTAGAGAAAAAAAACTTTGGTAATCACAAGGTAGATCTGTGTTAGTCAGCAAAATTTAGGCAGTCCTCCACTATATATGAAGCTATGTGAGGAGATTCAAGTGTAATTTGACTTATCCACACAAAGCTAAAAACATAACATTTAAAGAAAAGAATCTGGAGTAACAGCGTACAGTAAGGACAAAATTACAACACTAAAATACTGTGAAATTAATAGAAACAGCGTTCTGCGGTTCAAGATATGTGCAACTGAGCACTAGTTAATTTGATGATAAAAACATTAACAAAATGTCGATGTATGTGTGTATTAAATAAAACTTTTCACAAAAACTGACAAACTCCCGCGAGCGAACTGAACTTCCTGTTTTTTTTTTTTGTCCTCAGAACATCACGTTTTAAAAAAAATATGGAGGGGACAAAAATGGAGGGAAGGAGGGAACATAGCATCGAGATACAGCACCGCTTCGTCTCTTGCGGTCACAATCCTCTTCTACGGTTAAAAAAGCAGGCTGCTTGCAAAGCTATGGCACAGGTGCTACAGGGAAAATAGTTTACAACACAGACTGATTTTTCATCGCTGAACAAGAGACCACTGCTCATTTACTTTTAATAAGTGGACGTTTAAGTTTGACTTGGTGGCGCTGAGCTCCCGCTTTCATTTTTTTCTCAGAACGTCACGTTTAAAAAAAATACAATGGAGGGGACAAAAATGGAGGGAATAAGTCTCTAGAAGTCTAATAAAAAAGTATCTAAAGTAATGCTAACCTTCAATAATGAGAAAGCGCTGCTCGTTTCATTTAATAAACGGACTTTAGTCGCACACAACGTTAATAACACAGCTAACTTACACGATGACTTAGCATATTAGCTTGCTACGTGGCCAACATTACTCACCATGTCCGTCTTAAAAACATTTAAGCAACTTTTATGGTGGCTACTTACATTTAGCTCAGTGGTGCAGAAGCAGCGACTGTCAAGTGCAGAACAGAAGCGTGACCTCCGACGGTTAATGCACCTCCGACCCTGCTCTTCTTCTTGGTCTGCCCAGTAGCTTCGAGAGCCGACTGAGCAAATGCTACAAAATAAAAGCACTTCCTGTGCGTGTAATTTCACAATAATTCGTAATTTCATGCTTAATATGTTATTTAGGACAGACAGACAGAGTACTTTCTTCATCCCTATGAAAATTATTTTTACAGAAGTCCAGTACCACTCAATACTCACACTTAATTGACTAGTTATTTCGAAATAAGGCAAAGATTCAAGCAAGGATAAACTTAATATGGAGGAAGTGATTATGTTAAACAGAAAGGACATGTCAAAAAAGGACTGATTTCAAAATATATAAAGCTTTACAACAGGATTTGACTGTTAAGAATACAGATATTAAAGACAAATGGGAACTGGAAGTGAACATAATGATGACAGATGAGGAATGGGAGGAAACACTTGAAGCAGGCCATAAACTAACTAATAGTCTGTCTTGGAGGGAATTTGAATGGAAGGTGAAGGCGCATACTTTAAAACTCCACTTATCATGTCACGTATGTGAGAATGCTGTTTGTAGATTACAGCTCAGCATTCAACACCATTGTTCCCTTTAAGCTGGACAGGAAACTGCAGGATCTAGGACTGAGCAGCTCCCTCTGCAGCTGGATCCTTAACTTTCTGTCTGACAGATGCCAGGTGGTCAGACTGGGCGGCACCACCTCATCCCCCGTCACTCCAACATTACACACTCCATACTGTACATTAATGCCACTGTTTTGCACATACCAGCCTCTGTACGATTTATATCTCTTATCTTATTGTTTACTTTATTCATTTGTAAAACACGTATATACACACTATACACACACTCACACACTCACACGCACACACGTAGAACAATATATTAAAAAAATAATAATAATATACTTGCATAAACATTTAGTAATGTATATACATTACAACTTATACATATTATTACTTAGATTAGCCATTTTTATATTTTACTTGTTTTTACATTACTGTATTTTTGCATAACTCTGTTGCTGTGAAGCACATGTACTGTACCAGTGTACCTGCACATGTGACGTGACAAAAAAAGTGACTTGATTTAAATAGTAACGTTTCAAATTTATGTTGGAGAAAATGCGGGCTAGTGGGAGACTTTTCACATATACTTTTGTTCTGCCCTAAATTCATACCATTCTGGGAAGGTGTTAGGGAGAAATTGAAAGAACCTTGAAGGTGAAATTACAATTTAAGTTAAAATGGTTTGTACTGGGAATGCTATACCAAAATTCTTACACACATAATGGAGACATACGTAATCAGAATTCTGCTTATGACTGCCAAGAAGTAAATTAAGGTTTTATGGCTAGACACAGAACCCCCGAGGGTGGCACAGTGGAGAGACAGAGATAGACAGGTCTACAAAATGGAACAAATTAATGCAAGACTATGACCGGGACTAGTGAAATTAGAAAAAATGTGGGAACCAATAAAACAAATGTTAGAAAGATAGTACTCTCATGTGAAAATTATTATTATAAATTTTTTAATGTATTTTTGTCTTTTGGGTGAGTTATTTAGCTAGATCAAAGTAAAATGTAGAATGTATTAGAGAGCAGATAAGATGAATACAGAGAAAGCTTGTCAGAACTATATGTACTGATTGGTGATTTGGTTAAGTTGGATAGATCTTATGGCCACAAGGAAATTCGAACTTTGTTCAGGGAAACACTGCCCTGGAGAGGGGAAGAAGAAACTCAAATGCATCTCCATGTAAATGTTGTCGTTCTAATTCAAAAATAAAAAGTTCGAAATATATATATATATATATATATATATATATATAAACATATATATATATTATATGTATAACATATTATAATATATTATATATATATATATATATATAACAACACTAAGATAACTTTAATCAATCATAAATAACGTTGTTACCATGTTCCGGGAATGTGGTTCTAAAAATGTTCTCTAACAACGTTATGAGAAATTTCATCAATCATGAATAACGTTGTACAGACATTATAAGAACGTGGTTCTAAGAATGATTTCTAACAACACTAAGAGAACTTTAATCAATCATAAATAACGTTTTTACCATGTTCCGAGAATCTGGTTCTAAAAATGTTCTCTATCAACATTTTTAGAACTTTCGTCAATCATGAATAACGTTGTAAAGACATTATAAGAACGTGGTTCTAAGAATGTTTTCTAACAACACTAAGAGATTTTTAATCAATCATAAATAACGTTGTTACCATGTTCCGAGAATGTGGTTCTAAAAATGTTCTCTATCAACATTATTAGAACTTTCGTCAATCATGAATAACGTTGTAAATACATTATAAGAAAGTGGTTCTAAGAATGTTTTCTAACAACACTAACAGAACTTTCATCAATCATAAATAACGTTGTTACCATGTTCCGAGAATCTTGTTCTAAAAATGTTCTCTAACAACGTTATGAGAACTTTCATCAATCATGAATAACGTTGTACAGACATTATAAGAACGTGGTTCTAAGAATGTTTTCTAACAACACTAAGAGAACTTTAATCAATCATAAATAACGTTTTTACCATGTTCCGAGAATCTGGTTCTAAAAATGTTCTCTAACAACGTTATGAGAACTTTCATCAATCATGAATAACGTTGTACAGACATTATAAGAACGTGGTTCTAAGAATGATTTCTAACAACACTAAGAGAACTTTAATCAATCATAAATAACGTTTTTACCATGTTCCGAGAATCTGGTTCTAAAAATGTTCTCTATCAACATTATTAGAACTTTCGTCAATCATGAATAACGTTGTAAAGACATTATAAGAACGTGGTTCTAAGAATGTTTTCTAACAACACTAAGAGAACTTTCATCAATCATAAATAACGTTGTTACCATGTTCCGAGAATCTTGTTCTAAAAATGTTCTCTAACAACGTTATGAGAACTTTCATCAATCATGAATAACGTTGTACAGACATTATAAGAACGTGGTTCTAAGAATGTTTTCTAACAACACTAAGAGAACTTTAATCAATCATAAATAACGTTTTTACCATGTTCCGAGAATCTGGTTCTAAAAATGTTCTCTATCAACATTATTAGAACTTTCGTCAATCATGAATAATGTTGTAAAGACATTATAAGAACGTGGTTCTAAGAATGTTTTCTAACAACACTAAGAAAACTTTAATCAATCATAAATAACGTTTTTACCATGTTCCGAGAATCTGGTTCTAAAAATGTTCTCTAACAACGTTATGAGAACTTTCATCAATCATGAATAACGTTGTACAGACATTATAAGAACGTGGTTCTAAGAATGATTTCTAACAACACTAAGAGAACTTTAATCAATCATAAATAACGTTTTTACCATGTTCCGAGAATCTGGTTCTAAAAATGTTCTCTATCAACATTATTAGAACTTTCGTCAATCATGAATAACGTTGTAAAGACATTATAAGAACGTGGTTCTAAGAATGTTTTCTAACAACACTAAGAGAACTTTAATCAATCATAAATAACGTTGTTACCATGTTCCGAGAATGTGGTTCTAAAATTGTTCTCTATCAACATTATTAGAACTTTCGTCAATCATGAATAACGTTGTACAGACATTATAAGAACGTGGTTCTAAGAATGTTTTCTAACAACACTAAGAGAACTTTCATCAATCATAAATAACGTTGTTACCATGTTCCGAGAATCTTGTTCTAAAAATGTTCTCTAACAACGTTATGAGAACTTTCATCAATCATGAATAACGTTGTACAGACATTATAAGAACGTGGTTCTAAGAATGTTTTCTAACAACACTAAGAGAACTTTAATCAATCATAAATAACGTTGTTACCATGTTCCGAGAATGTGGTTCTAAAAATGTTCTCTATCAACATTATTAGAACTTTCGTCAATCATGAATAACGTTGTAAAGACATTATAAGAACGTGGTTCTAAGAATGTTTTCTAACAACACTAAGAGAACTTTCATCAATCATAAATAACGTTGTTACCATGTTCCGAGAATCTTGTTCTAAAAATGTTCTCTAACAACGTTATGAGAACTTTCATCAATCATGAATAACGTTGTACAGACATTATAAGAACGTGGTTCTAAGAATGTTTTCTAACAACACTAAGAGAACTTTAATCAATCATAAATAACGTTTTTACCATGTTCCGAGAATCTGGTTCTAAAAATGTTCTCTATCAACATTATTAGAACTTTCGTCAATCATGAATAATGTTGTAAAGACATTATAAGAACGTGGTTCTAAGAATGTTTTCTAACAACACTAAGAAAACTTTAATCAATCATAAATAACGTTTTTACCATGTTCCGAGAATCTGGTTCTAAAAATGTTCTCTAACAACGTTATGAGAACTTTCATCAATCATGAATAACGTTGTACAGACATTATAAGAACGTGGTTCTAAGAATGATTTCTAACAACACTAAGAGAACTTTAATCAATCATAAATAACGTTTTTACCATGTTCCGAGAATCTGGTTCTAAAAATGTTCTCTATCAACATTATTAGAACTTTCGTCAATCATGAATAACGTTGTAAAGACATTATAAGAACGTGGTTCTAAGAATGTTTTCTAACAACACTAAGAGAACTTTAATCAATCATAAATAACGTTGTTACCATGTTCCGAGAATGTGGTTCTAAAATTGTTCTCTATCAACATTATTAGAACTTTCGTCAATCATGAATAACGTTGTACAGACATTATAAGAACGTGGTTCTAAGAATGTTTTCTAACAACACTAAGAGAACTTTCATCAATCATAAATAACGTTGTTACCATGTTCCGAGAATCTTGTTCTAAAAATGTTCTCTAACAACGTTATGAGAACTTTCATCAATCATGAATAATGTTGTACAGACATTATAAGAACGTGGTTCTAAGAATGTTTTCTAACAACACTAAGAGAACTTTAATCAATCATAAATAACGTTGTTACCATGTTCCGAGAATGTGGTTCTAAAAATGTTCTCTATCAACATTATTAGAACTTTCGTCAATCATGAATAACGTTGTAAATACATTATAAGAACGTGGTTCTAAGAATGTTTTCTAACAACACTAAGAGAACTTTAATCAGTCATAAATAACGTTTTTACCATGTTCCGAGAATCTGGTTCTAAAAATGTTCTCTATCAACATTATTAGAACTTTCGTCAATCATGAATAACGTTGTAAATACATTATAAGAACGTGGTTCTAAGAATGTTTTCTAACAACACTAAGAGAACTTTCATCAATCATAAATAACGTTGTTACCATGTTCTGAGAATCTTGTTCTAAAAATGTTCTCTAACAATGTTATGAGAACTTTCATCAATCATGAATAACGTTGTACAGACATTATAAGAACGTGGTTCTAAGAATGTTTTCTAACAACACTAAGAGAACTTTAATCAATCATAAATAACGTTTTTACCATATTCCGAGAATCTGGTTCTAAAAATGTTCTCTAACAACGTTATGAGAACTTTCATCAATCATGAATAACGTTGTACAGACATTATAAGAACGTGGTTCTAAGAATGATTTCTAACAACACTAAGAGAACTTTAATCAATCATAAATAACGTTTTTACCATGTTCCGAGAATCTGGTTCTAAAAATGTTCTCTATCAACATTATTAGAACTTTCGTCAATCATGAATAACGTTGTAAAGACATTATAAGAACGTGGTTCTAAGAATGTTTTCTAACAACACTAAGATAACTTTAATCAATCATAAATAACGTTTTTACCATGTTCCGAGAATCTGGTTCTAAAAATGTTCTCTAACAACGTTATGAGAACTTTCATCAATCATGAATAACGTTGTACAGACATTATAAGAACGTGGTTCTAAGAATGATTTCTAACAACACTAAGAGAACTTTAATCAATCATAAATAACGTTTTTACCATGTTCCGAGAATCTGGTTCTAAAAATGTTCTCTATCAACATTATTAGAACTTTCGTCAATCATGAATAACGTTGTAAAGACATTATAAGAACGTGGTTCTAAGAATGTTTTCTAACAACACTAAGAGATTTTTAATCAATCATAAATAACGTTGTTACCATGTTCCGAGAATGTGGTTCTAAAAATGTTCTCTATCAACATTATTAGAACTTTCGTCAATCATGAATAACGTTGTACAGACATTATAAGAACGTGGTTCTAAGAATGTTTTCTAACAACACTAAGAGAACTTTCATCAATCATAAATAACGTTGTTACCATGTTCCGAGAATCTTGTTCTAAAAATGTTCTCTAACAACGTTATGAGAACTTTCATCAATCATGAATAACGTTGTACAGACATTATAAGAACGTGGTTCTAAGAATGTTTTCTAACAACACTAAGAGAACTTTAATCAATCATAAATAACGTTGTTACCATGTTCCGAGAATGTGGTTCTAAAAATGTTCTCTATCAACATTATGAGAACTTTCATCAATCATGAATAACGTTGTAAATACATTATAAGAACGTGGTTCTAAGAATGTTTTCTAACAACACTAAGAGAACTTTCATCAATCATAAATAACGTTGTTACCATGTTCAGAGAATCTTGTTCTAAAAATGTTCTCTAACAACGTTATGAGAACTTTCATCAATCATGAATAACGTTGTAAAGACATTATAAGAACGTGGTTCTAAGAATGTTTTCTAACGACACTAAGATAACTTTAATCAATCATAAATAACGTTGTTACCATGTTCCGAGAATGTGGTTCTAAAATTGTTCTCTAACAACGTTATGAGAACTTTCATCAATCATGAATAATGTTGTAAAGACATTATAAGAATGTGGTTCTGAAAATGTTTTCCAGCAACATTGTGAGAACTTTCATCTATCACAGATAATGTTGTGAAAACGTTCCGAGTATAAGGTTCTATGAATGTTTTCAAACAACATAATGAGAACTTTCATCAGTCATGAATAACGTTGTTACGACGTTCCAATAATGTGGTTCAAAGAATGTTTTCTTACAAACATTGTTAGAACTTTCATCAACCATAAATAACATTGTAAAGACGTTACAAGAACATGGTTCTAGGAATGTTTTCTTTCAGCATTTTGAGAACTTTGATCAATCACAAAAACATTATATACACGTTCAAAGAACGTTGTTATAAAAACGTTTCCTATCACCGTTATGAGAACTTTCATCATGCAGAAATAATGTTGTTACAACGTTCTTATAACAATCTTCTAAGAACATTTTCTGTCAACGTTACAGCAACATTAATAACGTTCAAAGAACATTTTGAAAACATTACTTTAACAACGTTATGTACTAACATTAAAAAAACTTTTAAAGAATGTTAGCGAAAGTTATGGGAACGTTCCCTGTTAGCTGGGACTGTCTTCCACACCTGTTGAGTCTCACTGTGATGATGAAGAATGTAAGTTTTTTTTTTACAGTTTTTTGGAGTATGATTGCAGCCTTTTTATGAACTTTGTTTCAAGTTTTAAGTACACATACAATATGAATTTAATATTTTCATATCAGAAGAACGCTAGGTGTGGGTGTAGCAAAATTTCAACTTTGTCCAACACATCGGGCGGACGGCACCGCCGTGGTGGGGACTGCCCCGCTGCCGCCGGGCCCGGCGGGGAGTGAGAACTGCCTATCGCACTGCCTAAACACAGCATGACATCTTACGCCGTCTCTTTCTTGTTTACGCTGCAGCGCCTTCTATCCAGGCATCACGCAGCAGCAGCACATTTACTGAGCTCCAATCTCAGCATCTAGAACCAGGTGAGTAAGTTACTTGTTAGGCTATTTGTAATCAGCAGTAGAAACGGACTTTTTCAAATTAAACGGCTCATCACATATATCGATATGCAAAATTAATTAATTTGAATCCACACCAGACACTTGTTTTTGGCACAATCAGTGCAGCATTGATTTAGCATTGAGAATATTAAATAATCTGAACATACACATCTGAAATTGTCTCCTTAAGATGTTATTGTCAGTTAGGCTGTAAATTTGTAAAAAAAAAAAAAAAAACATTAGTTTTTGTGACCTAGTGAGTCATCTTCAAGGCATAAAGGTTCATGCCCTGAAGAAGGTCGTACCGAATCGCGTTTGCGTTTCCTTGTTTAATAAATGAAATCCTCAGAGTGCCTCAGATCACCGGATCTTCTTCCTCATATTCTACAATTTATTTGATGCTGAAGAGCACCTGAGAGTGAGACATAAGTTTTTTCACATATTCCTCATGGATGCACTCACTTCCACCTGTTTTTGATCATTTTATTCATGTTTTCATAGAACAGATAAAAAGAAGATCAATAAAATAAAAAATCCAGTAACATTAAAAATAATGAAAAGCATCGCTGCACATGAAGAAGAAGAAGAAGAAGAAAATATCATTTTTCTATAGCGCCTCTCAAGATAAAAATCACGAGGTTCTTCACAAAAACAAAAAATGTAAAAATATAAAAAAGCATTTAGAAAATGTTTAAAAATATATTTAAAATGAGCAAAAATAGGCAATTGTGTTTAAAAAATGTTAAGAAAGAGAGAGTGAACAGGAAAGAGGGAAATCAGCGGATCATGAGGAAGGTGGAATAGGTGGGGAGAGCAGAATAAAGAGAGAGTGGTGAAGAAGGTCATACAAAAGCCAGCTTGAACAAGTGAGTCTTCAGCTGCTTTTTAAAGGAGACCACTGAGTCCACTGATCTCAGGCTCAGGGGGAGAGAGTTCCAGAGTCTGGGGGCCACAGCATCAAATGATCTGTCACCTTTGGTCTTTAGCCTGGTGCTGCACAACCAGTAGGCTTTGATCACTGGACCTCAGGGACCTGCTGGGGGTGTAGGGACTAAGAAGATCACCAATGTAAGATGGTGCTTGTCCATGTAAGGCCCTATAGACCAGAACTAGGATCTTGAAATGAACCCTGACATAACTGAGGAATATTGAATGGGAAAGTGGCACTGTTCTTAATTCATGCATCTTTTTAACACCTTAATCTAACAGCAGAAACATCTCCCAGCCTTCATTATCGTCTACAGCAGGGTTGTCAAACTCATTTTAGCTCAGGGGCCACATTGAGGGAAATGTAGTCCCAAGTGGGCCGGACCGGTAAATTAAAAACAACTTCAGATTGTTTTCTTTGTTTTAATACAATCAATATAAAACAAGGCTGGAGCCTGAGGACAGTGTATCCAAAATAGTACAAGTATGACACCTGATGTGTACTTGAAAATTTGAAACAAATAAATAAATAAATAAATAAACATTCCTTAGTGATTCAAAGAGCTGACAGATCACATGGCTAGATCAGTTTTATGCAGCACTTAAAGTATATTTGACTCATTTTACTTTACACCTTTTAGCTTTCACCAGCACATCAATATCAGAAGTCACATCCTGAGTGGCAGCCAACTTCAGGATGTGATTCAAGTTCTTGTGTGAGCCTTGAGCGCAGCTTTGGTTTATTTATACTCATTACAGAGAAAACTTGCTCACAAAGATAAGTTTATTTTCACTCTACATTGTAAAGTATGAAAATAAAGTTTACACAACCATCTCGCGGGCCGGATTTAACCCACTTGCGGGCCGGATCCGGCCCGCGGGCCGCATGTTTGACACCCCTGGTCTACAGGAATGATTAATAATAATAATAATAATATATATATATATAATATAATATATAATATGATATAATATGATTTATATAATTTAATATAATATGTTATATTATATTATATTATATTATGCTAAAATAAAACATAATATAATATATTTAAATTAAATTAAATTAGATTTAAACAAAACACCTGTGTTCATTTTGTAAGACATGCAACGTGCTGGAGCCAGACTGCAGCGCCAGGTATGTAAGCTCAATTTTTCCCAAGTCCAACTGACCGGACCAGCAAACGTGATGTGTGATATTCTGGCCACAGGAGGTGATAGGTGCTGGTGGCATCTCATCAACCCTGTAATGGGTCATTTTAGCACATATTGGCTCAAGAAAAGGATTTAAAAATATGAAAAAGTTGCAAAGTACCCCTTTAATGGTGGACTGCTCTTCACAATATATATTTATAGCTATGCTATGTTAGAACAATGTTAAGATGCATAAAAAAATGTTTTAAGCTACTTTGTTTTCCAAATTTGCTACAGCATATTTAATGTGTCATTGTTCAACAGATATTATTTATGTTTGTGCATCAGTTTAAGCTAAATATAATAAAAACATCAAATCTGCTGAATGAATTCCAACAAGACCAAAATTAATTGCTGCATCACAGCTTTTATGCATAAAGTGACAATGCTGATGAAGTCTAAACATAAACGTGCACCTTTGGAATTTTTTACTTCAGCGTTCACTGATTTCAGCACAACTCTTCTTCAGATAATAAAGTTGTTTTGTTCTTACAGACCTCGGGGCGATCCTCAAGAATAAACATTCACAGTTTTAATCCTGCAGACCTGACCACAAACACAAGCCTTGAATCTGGGTAGCTATCTGAGTTAGTGTTTTTAAATAGTATGAGTTAGTCTGAGTTACAGCTACAGTCAGCAGCTGTCTTATTTACCTTATGAGGTAATGTGTGTGTGTGTGTGTGTACACAGGGATGTTTATAGTTTACATACCCATCATGAAGATGACCTTTGGTTTACTCTGTTCGGTGCAGCAACCTGCCAGGAGGAAAACCGTTGAAAACCTGCATTAGAGTCAACACACACTTTGTGTCTTTGTGTCTCTATGAGGACACAATAAGCATTTTGGCTTCTGAAACCTTTTTATTTTTGTCAGATTTAAAGGTTTTCCTTTAGATTTGTCTAAGCTCTAGTTTTGATGAAATTATTTTCATGAGGCGGTATATTTTCTTAATTTCACCACCAGTCAATCAGACCAGAATGTAATTGGGATCGCCGTGGAAACCATTAATGATGAATTTAAAGCCAGTTAAACTGTTTTAACTGTGTTTTGCATTTAGCCAGTGAATGTAAGAAAGCATGAACTCTCGAGTGTAATTTAAACTAGAGAAAACAGTTGGCGTGAGACACACATCGGTCTAACAACAAGGAATTAGCTGATATTAACCAGTCAATACACACACACACACACACACACACACACACACACACACACACACACACACACACACACACACACACACACACACACACACACACACACACACACACACACACACACACACACACACACACACACGGGTCTGCAGGCAGAAGTTCATTTATGCACCTGGTCAATAACATTGAAGCTCCTTGACATCAGTGGCATTTAAAAAGAACAGTTTGTGTTTGTAATGAAACACTGAATGAAGTGTGTGTGTGTGTGTGTGTGTGTGTGTGTGTGTGTGTGTGTGTGTGTGTGTGTGCCTGCGTCACAGTGCATGCTATTTGTGATAACTCACTTTCTGTGGTTCCTTCAGCGTTCCCAATCTCCTCCTCGTCTTCTTCAAGCTGGAAAAACAACAATGAAGGAATAAATGTATCAATCCCTCTTTTTTTCTTGCTTTATTAACCCTCTGAGACTTTAAACTGAAATATTAACATGCATCCAAACAAAACAATCCCCCATAGGGTGAAATAAGCTTATTGATAAGGTCTTTGATCAGAATGGTTCTTTTATCCCAAACAACTCACTTTAAATAAAAAGGTCTGAAGATACAGAATCAGGATGACTTGAGGGCTCACATGACACCCGGTCGTCTCCTTGTATGAGTGATGACTCTTTTAATTCAGTTAACAAACAGAAATTCAGATTGAATCATCAAAGTCTTAGGATCAGTTTTGTTCCAGTGAGTGTGTTCGAAATCGTGCAAATTGAGGAACACATTTCCCAAAAAGAAGCAACTACGTCTTCGATCCAAACCATTCACCTCCTGCATGTTTTCCTCCGCTTCCCACCGAAAAGCACCTGAATCTGTGAAAGACTGACTGCAAATTTGATAAAATAACATTTTGGCTGGAATGAAGGTTCTGCTGTATGATTGTCTTGCAGCTCTGGGTTTTCAGTTGAGAAAACAACCAGCACTGAGACGAGATGAGGGATTATTGAGGATTTTCACTCTTGGAGCGCTTGATAGGGCCTTTATCCATTTCTGTACTGCACCTGTCCAATTCCTTCATGGGGTTTTTAGTTGCTTGCAGCTCAAGGCTACCAAGGCGTCAGATTCAGATAACAAGAATTTGTTTGGGTCAGGCTGAGATCATTTTTCTCTCTGCCTTCAGTCTTTAAACTGATCATTTCCAGTCTTTCAGTGAAGCCAATTTTGGGTTTTTAAACCTGTCCATTCCGTCCGGTGACTCTCTCCGAGATGACATCCATTTTGCGCACTAATACCGGTATCGCAGCTAGAACATTATCCAGCTTACGATTCACCTCGAGTAACGTCCCAGTCTGAGAAGTCTCCACACGGGCGGTGCTTTCCGTGGGTGCGGGTCGCCCTCCAATTGCTCCCGTCTTCCCAAATTTCCAGAAAACCAGATATCCTCCTACTCCAATCAGGAGAAATCCAGTGATCATCAGGCCGAATATCCACACGTCTTCAATATCCTCAATGGACAGCTGGCAGAGGCATATGATCTTCCACTCCTTCCAGGAATCCAACATACACCCCACCGGGTGTGTCCCCTGCTCCGTTCTCATTGTTGAAAAAATCTAATCAATCGCATTGAATGACCAATTTATCAAATCCATGGTTAGTAAAAAAATAGGGTTTTTCAGAAGAAATGCAGAGAAGTGCTCTGTGGGCAGACAGGACAAAGAGCCTTGAGAAAAAAAGATAAGGGAGCGAAAGAGGGAAGCGTCTGTACTCCTTAAGTACCTGAAGAAGAAGGGTCAGGTAGGTTTTGATGCTCTCTGATTTGCAGGAAATATGTTTAAAAATTGTTGCAAATATCTATAGATCGTGGCATCCCATCCTGGTCCAGGGGTAACATCCAGGCCGTTCAGATGTCAAGTGGGGTGGGCCGCAATCATAACTCCCCATAAATAACAATTAAAGGTTGAATATGGAGCACAAACACCAAAGTGACATCTAGTGTGTGGAGGTTGTAGTTGCAACACTAGAACAAGGTTGGGATGTCAGGTTTGCTGGCGATACGTGAAGTGACCAGCCAGCACCATGCCCTGTGACAAATCGTACAGGTTAAGTACTAATTTCTACTAAGTTTATTTTAGAACCGTATTTAATATTAGAACATCTAGTATTATGCAGCTGCTCGACTTGCAGAGTCCGCTGTTTTCCACAGTGTCAGCCTCGCTGTGCTGAGAAGACTGGCAACCCTCAATGGTGCCCTCTATTGGCTGGTAGATGTAAACATAACCCAGTGTCGTGCCCGTCAAAATAAATATTTCATTATTTTTAGATTAAAATATAGCTTTTAAGAGTAGCTTTTAAACCGATATACCGATATTGTCTACTCTTAATTTCCGATACTGATATGAACCAACACTGTTGTATAATGTGTCCCCTTCTAATAAGAAAATAAAATTAAAACATTTTAGATTACTAACATCACATATCTCCTATCATGCATACTACATAAATAGTTTTTGTGCAAAATGACAAATACTTAATGTTAAAGTGCCATATTTATTTTGTTTCCAACAGCAGCTGAATCTCATTCTCCCTGAGCGTGACGCTGAGATGTGTTTATTAGTTACTAATGTATTTTTCTTTTTCTGTATATTGCAGCTCCGAAGTGGCTGAAGAGTTTGTTGTATGTGTATGGTATATACAAGTTGTGCAATTCAAAGACTGAAAACTGATACCATTATGTTTTCCAATATAAAATTTTAATGCAGATGTTGGTCGTTGTTTATGGTAGACCGATAATATCGGTCACTCCTAATAACAAAACATCTGTTTTTTTGTGTTTTCGTACATTTGAAGTTTTCGTATTTAATGAAATATATTTTTGCAAAAGCTCTTCAGATTTCCTAAAGATCAACTTCACTGAAAAACATTTTTTAATGATTATTTCCGATTATTATCGGTCACTCTGAGTTTGTCATGCAGGCTGAACATGAAAATAGTCTCCTACCCATATTTCCTGCATTAGCTTCTGATAGAAAATATACGAGTGCTTGCATAAATACACAAAGGTAAATGTGACTGACAGGATCACCTCCCCAAGCCCTCTTTAGACTGAAGTTGTAGCCTAGCTCCACTCTGTCATATTTGCTGTGACTCACTGTGCGCCTCTAGTGGAGGACTTGAGGAAGATAATTTCATTAAGAATTTTGAGTTCATATTTTTTGACATTTTTTACTTTCAAAATTCATCAAACGGGTCACATTTAAACCCCCCTAGCGGTTCAGGTTTGGCCCGCGGGCCATATGTCACTCCAAAAGGTCTGCTTAAACACCCCTGATTTTAATCATCAGGTGATTAATGGGCTAGACAAGTAATCCAACCATTGAACCAGGTGTGTTCGAACAGAGAAACACCTAAAACAGGTGGATGGTGGCTCTCGAGGACCAAGTAGAACTGAACTGCAGTGCTCTAAAGTCGGCACTATTTTTTCAGATTAATCCAGAAATTTTCCATAAACCACCATAAAACTTGACCTAAACAGTCTGCTGACAGACGCCCAAATAAAAATCTGCTCCCTTGACTTTTCCATCCACCGCTGTCACCTGACCTCACGCTGCTCTGATTGTGCAGGTTGTTAATTGGATATTTGTCTGCTTGCAGTGAGGTCAGTGAGAGGTCTCAGAGTAGCTGAGGCTGAGGAACCGTGGAGAATTGGGAGAGCAACCTAAAAACTGTGTGCTAACGCTGCCAGTGTTGAGGAGTGCAGGGTGTCGGAAACAAGCCAGCTCGGCATGTTGGTGCACCAACTGGTCTGATGAGTCACACACTCACACACACACACACACACACACACACACACACACACACACACACACACACACACACACACACACACACACACACACACACACACACACACACACACACACACAGCTTTCCATGCGATGGAGGTATATCGAAGCAAACACACAGAAAAAAGTCAGTCAATTCCTGCTAAAGTGACGTTTTATTCAAACAGAATTTTAAAAAGGTATAAAACTCTAAAACTCAGTACTTTCAGAGGTAAAACGTCACAGGTAGATTACTTTCACATGGTCAGACGTTGATGGAAAACGTGTGGTTGTAAATCCAGGTCAGAAATGGGCAGTATGTCAGGTGTGAAAGTGCTTTTATTTACACCAGGAGGAAATCGGCAAGGAATGATGGAGCTGCAGATTTGATCCTCTTGGATCAGCAGGCTTACAGAAGCCGTCTCCACCTCATGTCACAGATCACAAATACGAGTTGACGAGGCGACACAGCATCTTTGTTCCACTTCACAGGAAATGCTGCGTTACTGCTCGCCACAGGCCAGGCTGCTCAGGGATGCCACAGTCTCCGTCTGCCCTGGATGTGATCTCCATTCAGACTCTGACTCTGATTACTGACTCAGTTTGCAAACTTGGAGGCTTCAACAAACCAGGGTTTGAACATGTCTGGATAATCAACAGATGACATCATCAGCCTCAGTGAAAGGTCAGCTGTTTCTGGTATAGGACAATGAGAAGGCTCTAGGGTAGGCATGTCCAAAATGCGGCTCGGGGACCATCTGTGGCCCTCAGAGCGATTCTGTGCGGCCACCACTTGCACTATAATGGGTTTAGATTCTGCAGCAGGCTGTTGGTGTGGATCTATTTGTCTATTTTAGGCTTTATTTGAGCAGAGCAATAAAAAACAAAATCGTAAAATATTCATTTTTAAAAAATGAGACAAATGTAAAATCCACCTTTTACATCATTTTGTGCTCCATGTGGGTCTCTAGTGCTGCTATAAATACTTCAAATGTGAAAGCCAAACCCGTTTCAAAAAGTCGTTTTTTGGCTTAAAATTAAAATGAAACCATCTCTCACATGCGAGAGAGCTGCTGCTGAAGGAGCGGTGGCTTTACTCTGAGCCCTTCCCAGATATCAGAGCTTCTCAGCCTATAGCAGCCTGAGTGGGGAATGGGTGAACGTGGCTCATTCTGGAAGGTACTGAAAAAGTAGTGAAAAAGCTTCGTGTGAGGGATTTAGTACAAAGAACCTCATGGATGTGTTTTGTATTGATCACAGAACTATTATAACTAAGAAAAAAAGTCATATATCCCATTTTAAATAAAGAAATCTAATTTTGTGGCCTGCAAGGTGTTATAACTCAAAGATTTTGGTCTCGTCTTGAAAAGTTTGGACACCTCTGCTCACATCATAATGATCTTTTTAGTTTTCTCAGGAAAACTTAGTAATATCACGTATTTCTCACCACATTCAGCCACTATAAGAATGAAAAACATTAGTTATCATTTGAATTACAGTTTTCTAGGCTTTTTGTAGTCTGTGCATTTCAAGGACCTCTTTGAATCATAGCTCACACTTACAGGACATTTGAAACGTTCTCACCAAGAGATGTGTTCAGCAGCTGGTCAAAAGTAGTTCCCGTCATGCTCAGTGTTTCTCAATGGCACCATTTTCTGTAGGTTTTCAGTCTGAATGGAACTGCTCACTTTCAGACTTTCAATCTGAATCCAGATCTGGATGAACGTGCAAGAATCCTTGGGCTAGATTCAGAATATTGGTGAACTTAAGCTCTCAGATGTTCTCTGAACATCTTCAGGACATTTTGATGTTTTAGAAGACAAACAACCTTTAAAGATTTTTCTATTTTTGTCTGTTACTGAACAAAAGATGACTTCAATCAGCTGAAACACTCAGTCCAAGTGTGAGCAGATTTAGATTGTTATAATAAACGTAAAAATAGCAAAAGTTGGGAAAGGTTGTTAGAGTAAAAAGGTTTTAGATTTATGGCTTAAAGTTTCAAGTAAACAAACTTATTAACACACTCTGAACTCAATAGAATAAATAAATGTACAAAAGTGTGGTGAATAAAACAAGCCGGCCTGACCTGGTATAGGAAAACAGAAGAAAAGACAGAGTCAACCTTATGTGAGCAGAATAAAACATTTGCTCTGAAATAAAAAGGAAAGTTGCTTCAGACAGCTGGAGGGGTGGGGGTGTGTGTGTGAGGTGAGACAGGGGTGGAGGTTATTACTTCACCCACAGCAGACTGTGTGGAGGAACAGAGCTGATGTGAGACGCCGCCAAGTGTTACACAACAAAACTCGCTATCTCGGGACATTTGCAGCTCTGAATCATCTGGCCTTTGATAGGAGTTCAGTTTGCCACCTCTGGAAAGGTAATTTGCATTTGTCATTTATGTGGCCCTGCAAGCCGACGGGAAGAGATTTTGAAGGAGCAGGATGAGGAAAATTAAGAGTTGATCATATTGGTGATTATTTAATGCAATTAAACAGCATATTTCTAATTATTTTAATAAAACAGCAAATTTTCTGATTTCTAATGGAAAAAAAACTTATTTTACACGTTTAAAGTTAAATTTTCTCCAAGCCTGCAGCTTATCCCAACATTTGAAAGGTGAAATTGTAAATGCATTTCTACAACCTCATCACTGACCCTGATGGCATCTTACCTCCTCCTTTTTGCAGGCTGCTTCTGACAGGCTGCTTGTTTCTCCCAGCAGACTGAGATCCAGCTCACTTGGACCTGAGGACAGGAAAATCCAACTTTCAGAACATAAAACATTTAGTTTTTGATATAATACCTTGAAACTGCATGTACAATGTAACTATGTTCTGCTCTATAAGAGAAAGAAAGTAGAAACATTAGATTTAAGACCATTTATTTCCTTACTAATGACTAAAGACATCATCTAAAGTGCAGATTTTAAAGGAAATTATTTAAATATCATCACCACAAACAACTTTTGAGGTTTTTAAAGGTTGCGTGTTCAAAGCTTCCCCATAAAATGTTCCTATTTGTATTTCTTGCCAGCGTTTGTTTACAGCGTGAATGCGCCATGGAAGAATTCATCAGCAGATCTCCCACCTGCCTGCCTCCTCACAGGTCCTGCAGCGGTTAAACGTCACCTGGTGCAGGAGCATCATTATCCTAATTGGCCTCTGCGCTTGGGCAGGATAAACTTGTGAGAATAAAAAGGGTGGTGAGGCTTGAAGGGGATAAATTGTTTGTTTTTGCAGCGTTACCTTTGATCAGAGGGTGTACATAAAACCCTTACATTGTTTTGATACCTTCAGATCCTTACGGTGCAACTAGGGAGGGAGCATATTTATTACAGGAAAACAAACATTTTTTAAGTAATTTGAAGAAGAAAAATGAAAAAGTGTCACATTTCAGAGGTATGAGTTAGACATGTGAGTTTTAAATGACTGGATGGATAAACTAAACTCAGAACATTAGAGAATAACACGAGTTTAAAGTTTTACTTGGTTGTAAAAAGAACTCATGAGTAATTTAAATGGATTCCTGTGTCAGAAACAGCAGAACGCTGCACTGGTGCAAAATAATTCAAACGAATATCTGCCCTTTCTGTGAAAACGAGCTGTAAATTGTACTTCCTCTTGGAATACTTTTCTCTGTGAACTGGCACCTCCTGATCAGAAATTCATGTTAGATTAGGCAGCTTCGGATGTTCAGGCAACGATTCAGATTTTTGTATTATCATTATTCAAAGATGCATTATGTTAAAGAGCTCAGCAAAACGCCAGAGAGACTCGTCCTGGTAGAGTCAGCACCCGACATCTTTGTTTTTTCTGGGTCTAGTGGTGGAGGAGCTCGTCAGCAGAACTCCTGCTGCTGCCATAATCACAGAGAACGCTGCAAGTGGAGCGCAACAGCTTCCTCTTCCTCACTGAGCTGATTGCAGAAGGCTGAATTCTCCTCTGATTCTTTTTCTAGTTTTGATTTGATGTACATTGGATTTTTCTGCAGCTATTCTGGTGATTTAATCAGTGGAAGCCAGCAGCAAGTTTGTGTTGCAAAATTACGTATATTTTCCTACTGCAAGCTTTTTTTTAGATGCATGATGGAAATCATTAAATGTATAAAATCATATTTTTGTTTAGAACCTTTAAAAATACAACCAAATAGATCCTTAATCTCTCTGGACCGTAAAACTAGTTGAAAACACAAAATAACGGGAAATAACTCATTATTTTCATTGGAAACACTAAACTGGTATGAATAAACCTAAAATTTCTTGAGTTTTTTTGTATTGAAATATTTCATATAATCCCCAATTTCACCATAATTTAACCCAATTAATTTTATTCTGAGGCAGATTAGCTGCTCCCAAAATTGTTTACATATTTTTCCTCACTTTTTGACCCCACAACGTGGAAAACTATTTTTGTTTAGACAAGAAATGTTTTACATTTTTCTAAAATTCCAACAAAATCCCATGGAAGCACCAGGGATCATTGAGGAAATTTAGAGCTTTCAGGAATGTTTTGAGCCATTTTGGAAACTCACTTGTGAATGTTGCTTGCACTTTGTGAGAGACTGGGTTAAAATAGCTCCACATGGGCTACAAAATACAAGCTAATATTAAAGTATAGCAAAATGGTTTTTAGTACAGAAATAAACCTGGCATTAACCCTTCAAAGGTTGAAATACAAAACAATCTAGTTTTTAAAGCTGAAACATTTTGCGGTTAAATGTGTATTATGTAGAAATGAAGTTAAAAAAAAGGCGTTACAGGAGACATATACATGTTTATTGATGTGTTTTTGGTGGGTTTATTTGTTGTAAACGGAGATCAATGTCAGGTCAGGTGATCATGGGTGGGGATTTAGCATCATCTCCAGCACCCGCTCAGATAATATGGGAAAAGGAGGAGTGAGTGAGCGGGTTGCCGCATATTTTTGTTGACCCTCAGTTGATCGCTGTGATAATTTTATTGTTTGATTTTGAGCACGTTGTGTTTCAAGTTAATTGGAGTTACTTTAATAAAGTTTTTGGAAACGCAAGTTTGGAATCGCAGCTGATGTTTGTAAAGAGCGCGTCACGCCGGCCTGACTCAGCCTCTCAAGCGGCTTTTAGTTTGCCTCTGAAGTCGTGGAAATAGGCATCCTACAAAATGGAGTAAAACTGACAGCTGGATCTGAAATATGTTTCAGTATAACCGTCCTTGCAAAATGACTGAAACATTACTCTTTTGGGATTTTCTCACTGTTAAATTCTCACCATGTTCTTACATAGTGCACCTTTAATTCTATAATAATAATAATACAAAAATAAAATAGGTCCTTGTCACCTGTAGGCCGTCCACCAGGGGGCAGTATAGGATTGGATAAGGCAGGTTTCTGATGAAGGAACTAATCCTGATACTCCATCTGGATATTTTAAGACCAGAAGTGGTTTAAAAATCACATATTTTAGTTTCTTGTTGCAAAATATTTTTACAGTTTAAACTTGCATTCTAAGAATAATTAACCAACCTAAATAAAAACAGTTATGTTCATCTTGACACAAATCTGTAAGTAAATTTATGAACTACTGAAATCTTAAAAAAAGAAGCAAAGAGAGTAATTATGTTTCATTTATTTCTCTCTTTTTAAGAATCTAGTTTTGAGATTAAATACATCTTCATTACCTGTGTTTTAAAGTCAATTCCCAAAACCGTCTGTTGGTTTGTGCAGAAGCGCATCAGGCTGCTGTCAGGGTTTGTCAAAGCCTGCTTCAACAGCTCGATGTACAGATTTAGCAGAGGAGCAGACGTGTGGGCAATTTGTGGGTCAGTTTGAATTTCAAATGAATCCTCTCAAGCAGGAAAATGGTAAATTATTTATCCACCATCACGGACCTAACCTCTACCAAACTGCTTTGTGTTTGTTTACAACCTACAAATACAATTTATACCGAGCAGCAGGTTCCTTTTTGGTACAACAGCCCTTGAATCCAAAACAGATTTCTGGCTTGGACAAGTTTGTGGTGCCATATGTCTCCTTCGCCTCCTAACATGAGCCTCAGACTCCTCCTGAGTCAATCAGTTGTGCAGCAACTGATCACTAAATTACAAAAAACTGTCCAAGGAGATATATACTGAAGCACTTTCACTGTAATTTAGTATCTAGTGAGGTTATAGCATCAGTAAACGTGTCGACACTAGATGTTCGCAGAGTTTTCTAAGTGAAAAGCACTTCAGAAAAACCCTTTAGTTTCCTTTTTCATCAACAGTTTTTCACTTGCCATCAAGGTCTTCAATAAATGCATCATATTCTAAACTCGGCAAAGGGTTTTCAGATGGCTAAATGTTGTCGGGTGTTTCAGTCTTGTAGTTTTGAATAATTCACCTGTAACTGGAGTGAAGATGTTTGTTTTTTCCTCCGCTGGAGGAGAGGTTTCCCTTAGGTTTTATGGTGTGGTATTTACTGATAATATAAGTTGACTCACTGAAGGCATCAAATCTATGAAAGAACACATGTGGAGTTATGTACTTAACCAAAAAAGGTGAAATAACTGAAAACGTGTTTTATATTCTATTTTCTTCAAAGAAAGCTACCCTTTGTTCTGATTACTGCTTTGCACACTCTTGGTATTCTCTTGATGAGCTTTAAGAGGCAGTCCTTCAAGACTGTTGGAAAACCATTTCAGGTGACTACCTCTTGAAGTTCATCAAGAGAATATCTCCAATACTGAGCATATATATATGCAATTTTCACAGCTGTCCCACAGATGTGAAAATTGCGTAATCACTGACACACATCAGCAATGGTGTCCATCAGGGGCATGTCCTCACCCCCACTTCTATGCCTATGCAGTGATCCCTTGTTTATGGTGGGAGTTACACTCTAAAAATAACCCACAAAAAGAGAAATGTTTACATTTATTGTAGATGTTTTAAGGCTGTAAAACCCCTCACTACACACTTTATACAATTTTCTCAGACAGTCATTAATATTTTCACTCTTTTCTCTCTTAACACTCTCAATGCCCTAATCATGATCCAGAACTCAATGTGTTGTATAAAAAAACCTGCTAAAGGTAACAATTGTTTTCAGATGTGTTTCTTAGTTTTCCCTTAACTAGTAATTAACTAAAGCAGGGATTCCCAAAGTGTGGTGCGCGCACCCCTGGGGGTGCGCGAGCTGCCGCTAGGGGGTGCGCGAGGTGAAAAGTGTAATGGCTGCGGAGCTCAGAGAAGTCTGTCATATGTCACCATTAGCGTAGAAACTCATTTGTGGGTGGGCCAAAGAAAAAGTAAGTGGGCACAATAAATGTAATTGAAAACAAGTATATTTTTGCGCGTGTCCTCCACATGTGCCCTAGCTTCATATCAATGCGCCGAGCTTCAGCACTCTGGCCTGCGCACGCCGATATGTTCCGTATTTGATCATTTTTAACGGTGTTGGAGAAATCTGAAGGTGGTGAGTCATTCTGGCAGATTGTAATTAACACCTGTCTCATGCAGGTGTTCTGACATTGTAAACCTCACACACAGAACATTGTGGATGTAACAAAATAACAAGAAATGATTCCCATTCAGGCTATTAACAGCGCGCTGACGATCTGAAGTTCAGAGTGCGTCTGTCAGAGGTCAGACGCGTTCCGGCTGAACCACGGCTCACGGGTGCACAAGTGAGCTCATCTGGGCTGGGCAGAAGTAATTTTACAACATTGGTTTAAATAGCGCGAGACGCGGTGACTTGAGCGGCTGTGCCGCGCGCGCACACACACAGATTCAATAAGCGCACACGCTGCTTTAACTCCGGCGCGCCGTCAGACTGAAGGCAGAAATGAACGCTGCCTCCACCGTGATAAAAACTTTTAAGAGGTTATTTTTCATTCAAGGTCAAATTAAGATATTAGCTTCTGGGATGAGTCGGGTCCGCTCCAGCCAGTGACTCCTCATGAACCTGACCACATCTCATGTTACTGCAGCATTTGTTGTTCCAGTCCGCATGACAGCGGATCACAGATTCAGCCACACCATAAAACAGCAATAAGTCGGTCTGAGGTAAAAGTGAACATCATGGCTATATCTTTTCCCCTATAGACATTTGATACAAGTAGGTGATCAGCTCAGGTTTACGCAGAACAGAAGGAAGGAGAGCGCTCTGGCCGCACAGGTTAAACGTTCCTACTTTAAGAAAACCGTTAAATTGCATTGTTAATGTGCTACCTGGGCACTCTAAATATTTATTTAAAATAAAATCAAAGGAAATTGTAATGGTATCGAATGTTTATTAATTACTATTTAAAAAATGAAAGTGATGGGGAATTTTTTTTAACCTGTCTGTTTAGCTTGACATCTGATATATTTATATATATAGAGCCATGCCCCGATGTGGGGGCTGGGGGGGGGGGGGGGGGTGCGTCGACATGGTCGGGACATAGAAGGGGGTGCGCGGCTAAATAAGTT
The DNA here is from genome assembly GCF_043380555.1 of Nothobranchius furzeri. Lineage (NCBI taxonomy): Eukaryota > Metazoa > Chordata > Actinopteri > Cyprinodontiformes > Nothobranchiidae > Nothobranchius > Nothobranchius furzeri. The sequence continues at coordinate 41,816,380 of NC_091751.1, read as the reverse complement.
TGGGAACCACTGAACTAAAGTAAGCTGCTTGAATGCTTTTAAGGGCTGTCTGGATGTTTTCCTCACAGAAACATTGCTATAACAAAGAACGCTAATCATATTACGGCTGTAGAAGCACCATGAAAACAATACAGGAACCAGATTTGCCACTCTGTGCATTCGGTTCAGGTCCAGCATTCCACCCCTCTCCTGCCCCCGATCACTGCTACCACTTTAACTTTTAAAACCAGGAGAGATCCTGGATGTGTACTCATAAAGCAAAGACATTCCAGATGATCACATTTAATGCTTTTCCTCCTAGCTGCATAGATTATCTTGTTTTAGACATAAATTGTTCAACTGTTACTAGCATATATGGTTGCCGCCAGCTTGTTCAAACAACGGCCGGCTCCGGACTCGGATTGGTTATTTTCTAGCCTAGTCCCACCTCTCCCAATTGCTGCTGATTGGTTCTTTTTTCTGTTTGCCTATCATTCTTATTTTCTGATTGGATTGTTGTTTGTTTCAATTATTGAAGTCGGCTTTTTTTGTTGACAGAAAAAGTTGCATGGTGGGGACTTAACTCCCTTGCTAGTGTTGCGTTGATATGTAAATGTCTCGCCTCTGATTGGCTAATGGCAATGCAACTCTTCCACTGTGCTTTCCCTCCTTGGATAAAAAATGCAACATGCTCTGCCATGTTGTGAAGTTGCTAATGCTAATGTTAGCTTCTACTAGCCAAGACACGCTCTACTCTCTTCTTCTAATGTTTTTGTTGCTGACTTTTCCTGTGACATGGCTTTTTCTGACTTGATAGGTTTCCTGTCTATTTCTTATCTATGCTAATGCAAGAAGGTTTTCACATTCAGCATGCATTTGCAACTCAATGTGACCAATAGTATTTGAAAAAGTATTGCATGGTTTATCTGAAGTTTGCAGATGGTATCACTGTCATGGCTTACATCCAATATGGTGACGGAAGAGAGGCTAAATGGACTGGAGCCTTGGTGAAACAAGAAAAAACAACTGGAGATGGCCAGGCCATGTTCCGTGCTTCCATTGTCAAGGTGGCCAACTGGAGCTGCAGCCGCGGGGTTGTTTGAAGAAGAAGAAGAAGAAAATATCATTTCTGTAGCGCTTCTCAAGATAAAAATCACGAGGCGCTCCACAAAAACAAAAACAAAAAATATAAAAATTGTAAAAATAGAAAAAAAAGCATTTTGAAAATGTTTAAAATTATATTTAAAATGAGCAAGAATAAGCAATTGTGATTTAAAAGAAAAAATGTTAAGAAAGAGAGAGAGTGAACAGGAAAGAGGGAAATCAGTGGATCCTGAGGAAGGTGGAATAGGTGGGGAGAGCCAAATAGAGAGAGAGTGGTGAAGAAGGTCATCCAAAAGCCAGCTTGAACAAGTGAGTATTCAGCTGCTTTTTGAAGGAGACCACTGAGTCCACTGATCTCAGGCTCAGGGGGAGAGAGTTCCAGAGTCTGGGGGCCACAGCAGCAAATGATCTGTCACCTTTGGTCTTTAGCCTGGTGCTGCACAACCAGTAGGCTTTGGTCACTGGACCTCAGGGACCTGCTGGGGGTGTAGGGACTAAGAAGATCACCAATGTAAGATGGTGCTTGTCCATGTAAGGCCCTATAGACCAGAACCAGGATCTTGAAATGAACCCTGAAGTTGACTGGCAGCCAGTGAAGCTGGAGGAGAAGCGGGATGATGTGGGTGTATTTGGAGGACTTGGTCAGAAGCCGAGCACAGGCATTCTGTGTCTGTTGTGGCAATCCTTGAACCCGCTGGTGGACACCGATGGTTGGGGATGCCGTCAAGCTAAAGAAAGAGTCCTGTTGGGTCTTTTTGGCCTGTGGGATTCCAGAGGCAGCTGATGGGTACAGACAGGCCAAGCGGAATGCGGCTCGGATGGTTGAGGAGGCAAATTCCCGTGCGTAGGGTGAGTTCGATGACATCATAGATCAAGACTTTAAGGAGAATCTGTTCCACCATCCGGTGCCTCAGGAGGGGAAAGCAGTATGCTACCAACGCTGTTTTAAATGGGGACAGTGTGCTGCTGACCTCTACTCAGGGCGTAGTGGATCAGTGGATGGAGTACTTCAAAGACCTCTTTAATCCCACTGATACGTCTTCCAGTGAGGAAGCAGAGTCCGGGACTTTGGGTTGGGCTCTTCAATCTCCAGGGGCGGATGAGTTTCGCCCAGAGTTCCTGGATGTTGTAGGGCTGTATTGGCTGACGTGGCCCAACAATGTCTGGGCCAGTTCCACTGGATATGCAGACCAGGGTGGCCGTCCCCCTATTTAAAAAGGGGGACCGCAGGATGTGTTCCAACTACAGGGGCAACACACTCCTGAGCCTCCCTGGTAAAGTCTTTTCAGGGGTTCTGCTTCACACTGCTCTGGAGAGGAGGGTCTGACAGATTGTCGAACCTCATATTCAGGATGAGCGATGTGGTTTTCATCCTGGTCGTGGAACACTGGATCAGCTCTATACCCTTTGATCCTGGAGGGTGCGTGGGAGTTTGCCCAACCATTCTACTGTGTTTTGTGTATGAAGGCGTTCGACCACGTCTTTCGGGGGACCCTTTGGGAGGGGTATTTTGAGAGTATGGGGTACTAGGCCCTCTGATACGTTTTTAAGTCAGAATAGACTCGCTGCTCCTCCACATCGAGCCAGCTGAGGTAGCTTGGGCATCTCTAGTTAAGATGCCTCCCTGGTGAGATTTTCCATGAGCTTCCAACCGGGAGATCTAAAGGAAGACCCGGGACACGTTTGAGGTACTATATCTATCAGCTGGCCAGGGAACACCATGGGATTCCCCGGGAGGAGCTGACCCAAGGGACTGGGGAGAAGGAAGTCTGGGCCTCCCTGCTAAGGCTGGTGCCCTCGTGACCCAACCCTGGATTTAAGCAGCTGAAAATGGATGGATGGATGGATCTCGACATTTTTACTTTTAATCTGGGAAAGAATAAACTTTTTTCCTTGATGTTTTAACTTTAATCTCCTTTCTGTGGTCTTGATATACCATCATACAAATGAGCTGAATCAACAATTAAGTCCCTTTTAGGTTCAGATGAAGGTTTTTTATTATTTATATTATGAATTTTTGAAGATGTTTTACTTATTTCAAAGATTTGTTTTTAATTGAATATATGAAGATCCAACCCTTCCCTCTTCAAGTTCACAAGCTAGAAAAATCTCCTAAAAAGAAATACAGTGCTCTTTATGCTCTGAAGGACTGAGAACCTTGAACTTTTTTCTTAAAACAGACACCGAGAACATTTGGACGTTTCACAGCCTTTTTTTCTACATTTTTAAAAGCAGGAAAATGAAAAATTCACCATCAATCTTATGCAGCATCAACATTTGAGAAATGAATGTTATGTTGTACAGAAGAGGCTGAAATTAATCTAAATAAATATAAATCTTTCCGTCAATGCTTCCTAAGAAGTGATGCATTATTAATGTTCTGAGCTAGCTCTTCAGCTGAGAGCAAATGGAAAAGAGCTCCAGTAAAGTACTAATTTTTGCTTCAAGAATTTAAAAACCAAATTACAAACGTCTCCAAACCTGCATGTTTCAAGTATTTTATGCAACATTCCTGTTTTTCGAACACATTGCAAACAGGATGGATGATGTGGTAAAGACATGCTAATGGTGTCCTAATAAAACATGTGGTATTACTCCGTTTTGGTAGGATGTTATAAAATAATCGTTTCGCTGCCAAAGGTAACATTTAATCCTTTTGAAATCTTGATGTTATGAAACTCATCTCTAATTAAATCAGAGCAGAAACACCATCAGCCTGATATGGGGTCTCATTTATCAAACATTGCGTAGAATCCTTACTAAAACCATACTTAAGCTCAGAAAAAAAGATTTACTTACGCCAAGCAGGTTTGTGATCTATCAAACATGGAAGTCACACAGCTGCACTCAATCTCCGCTTCATAAATCGGAGACTAACGAGAATGTTTCTCAGCTGCATTTTAGTCACATCCCGCCCTCACCACGCCCACTTACTGCCATAAATGGTCAATGGCAGTAGTAGCTCAGGTGGTAGAGCAGGTTGCCTCATGATCGGAGGGTCATGGGTTCGATTCCAGCTCCCGCCAGGGGTATCCTGCTGTTGTGTCCTTGGGCAAGACACTTCACCCAACTTGCCTATGTTAGTGGTGGTCAGAGGGGCTGACGGCGCCAAATGGCAGCCTCGCCTCTGTCAGACCTCCCCAGGGCGGCTGTGGCTACAAGTAGCTTACCATCACTAGCAGTGTGTGAATGTGAGAGTGTGTGAAAGCTTCTTTGGGTGTCTAGAAAAGCGCTATATAAGTTCAATGCATTATTATTATTATTATTAATGCAAAGGGCCTTGTGGATCTCATGCATATACATAAGCCGGCTGCTGCAGCGCTCCGCCAATGACATGGTGACCGTAGATCAAGGCAGATCAAGGAAGCACAATTTCACAGAAGCAGAAATTGAGGTGCCTGTGGGTGAGGTGGAGAAATGAAAAGAAGTGCTTTTGCAAAACAAATAAGAGAAAATCCACAGAGTGGCACAGCGTTGCTGAAGCCGTCAATGTTGTGAATTCTTCAGAGACATCTGTGGCGGATATAAAAAAATGTCTCAATCAGGATTTTATCCCGAGACTCCCAGGTGAAAGTCACACGTGCTAACCAGTCACCCAAACAGAGATCTCCCTTGTACAAGTAGCCAGGGCGCATGATCAATCGGGTCACAGTGACAGGACACACACTGTCACACACGCATGCCATTCTGTCTCAATCTGTCCCCCTGCTGATATTCTGCATTCCAGATACTGCGCTTCAGGCGGTGTGTGTGTGTGTGTGTGTGTGTGTGTGAGTGTGTGAGTGTGCGCACATGTGTGTGTGCGTGTGGGGGTCTTGTTCTGTGTGAAAACGAAGCAGTACAAGTGATAATGCTGCAGGATTTCATAAATTTATCCTTCTCAGCAGCAGCACTGCAGGTGCTCTCCATGTCCAACATGTGTGTAAGCAAGGTCCTCAGTCTACTTAAAGTTACACACATTTTTTTCGCTAAGTTTTCTTTCATTAGTCCCAAAGTTTGCGTGGAAAGTTGCTTTCGCAGTTTTCTGACCCAGTTTTGTGCATAAGCAAGCTTGATAAATGAGGCCCCAGGTCTTTAAAACCGACATCAGATGCTTTCATTCTGGATCAGACAGGACACGACAGTATAACCTTATTGAATCTGGATCTCTCACAAAGAGCAGTTAACTTTCCGTTGCCAAGACAACTGGTGATGTTTTGGTCTGTGTTCAGGTGGATGTAGCCTGGATTCCCAAGAACACTTGTTGTTCACAAACGTACCAGTCAAGCCTTCCACTTACAAACATCACAGAACCAGACTGACACACCTACTCGCTAACTCAGCTCTGTGACTACCTGTGTGGTTTATGAGTGCTCTAGTCTGCCCAGAAATATTCAACATTCAAATTCAAATTCAAACTCAAAGGTACTTTATCAATCCCAGAGGGAAATTAGAGTTTCAGTACACACAATTCAGAGATCATACATGTTGGATTGTCTCGGTCCGATAAGGAGCGTGCGGCCTGCTGAGTGTGAAATGTTCAAACTCAGAAAGAAAGGTGACTCAAGCACGCTTTGCATGCCTTTTCCACCATGTTTGTTCATTCTGAAGTAATGTTTTACCTTCAAGATTTCCTGTCTGACTGAGGAATGTTTGTGTTTGAAATGTGTTCATGTGTAGTTTCTGGCTCAAACTGATCTGTGATTAGGATTAATACAGTCTTCATAAACCTACCTTACCCAGTCCTATACATGTCTACTGCCCTCTGTTGGATGATCTACAGGCATTGAGGGTCAATTTTATTTCTTCTTTAATGTTATACTGTAATGTAATCATATTAAATAATTACAGATTATTATGCTGTTATAATACATTAACATTATAGCATAGCAATCTAGGTGGACAGTAGCAGAAGCAAAAGGATTTTGCTCTGCCTGTTGGTCTAGCCACGATCTGTTGGAACCTCAGCCGGCCTGTCCAGGTTTCTGACTTGAAGCTCACAGAGCGCTATCAGTTTGACGGGCGAGATAATAAGACAAAATGAAAAAACAAAGATGGCGGCTTGCTTGAAATAGCTTTGAGTCAAGGGCAGATAGAGGTACTCAAGTTCTTTATTTAGAAAAAAAGGATGTATAGGCATCTTTTTTGACAGAATATGGTGGACTGCCCCGTTGATTGAGATTTGTAGTGGTGAGTTTGTCACATTGGTTTTTTGTATTTGGTTTGAAAGACAACCGTAGATTCCACTCCATGACTGAGCTATGTCTATGAGTCATGGCCAGACTAAATATTTCCATCTATAATGGCTTGCCAGGCTATTAACAGCAGCCAATTCAGTTTAAAAACTAAATATTTTGAGCATTTGCAGTTAATATTATTAATATTATGTTTTGTTGCATTTTTTTTTACTTTTACGCGTCTACCAGGGGTGCACTGGCCACCTGGCATATCGGGCATGTCCCGGTGGGCTGTTGACCCAATGTGGTCCGGTCTGTACCAAAGCACTAAAAGCTGCAAAATCCTGCAAGCCAGCAATATTTGCCAGTTTGTACTTTACACCCAAAAGTAGTTATTGGTCATTAAAATGTAATTAAATAAACTAAAACAACATTTTGATGTAGGATAAAATGCAAACAAGCTATGTATTGTTTATTGTTTGTTTCAGTCATTGTTTCTGTAAAACAAAAGCAGATCTTACCGGCTGCAGGTTCTTTAGGGTCAAAGAGCTTGTTGTCCAAAGTCATGCTGATGTCACAGAAAACCTCCTCTTCATCTCGATCGGCGTCCAACTAAATAAACGACAAAAACAAGCTTGAGTTTCAGTCTAACAAACTTTTTTAAATTTTGTCCCAGTGTTACGAACTCTCAGATGGACACTTGAGTCACTTTGTATTCAGGGCACACCCCAAGTTTTAATCCCTTGATGGGATTGACAAAAACTACTGATTAAAACCTCTGACCACAGACAACTTGTGGCTGAGGAAACGTCTTCAGGGGTGAGACTCTCTGCAGGGTTATTCACAACTACATTAAGCAGTTAGGGGATGTTAACTGTGGGAGTGGAGGTCAGGAGTAACGGATAACAAGGAGAGTTCATAACCAACTGCCAGCTTCCTCTTGGGGTAGCCATGGTAACAGCCTAAAAAAAAGACAGCCTGTGTCTAATGTGTGCTGCGTGGGAGACTCCCCTGAGTTTCTACCTGCAGAAGAGGAACCGCGAGGATCAGACTGAGCACTCCCTGGTGAGCGTTAGTCAGAAAAACACCTCAGCGCTGCCGTTTCCTCACCACCCAGGTGTATTCAGACACCAGCTCAGATGTAGAAAATAAAATCTGTTCATCTTTACAAGATGGTCCATAGACTCAAACACAAGTAAAGATGAAAGCTCTTTACTTGTGTGTGCTAATACTAAAATAAGGTCTAATTTAATTCCTACTAGCAGAACTAAAAGTGACAGAAACACAAGTAAAACAAACAATTTTATTACCCTTTCATGTCTGACACTAATAATCTGATTAGGGAATATGAAAATATTGCTCAATGATAACATTTTGTTTGACTGTGTGTAATTATATAAAATATGCTACGTGCAATACACATATTCTCCACCAGAAGGCACGAGAGTCAGATGCAGTGAGTTTTTGGGGAAAGCACTAAGCCTGCTTTATTTAGGGGGACTAAATTTAAATTTGGTTTATTTTAAGGAAACTTTCTTTTTTTCTTAAAAATTTGAACTAAATATAAAAAATATCTTTTTGCAATGTCTCTGAGGTCCTAGAGAACTGAAAGAATGAAAAACAAGTTAAATCAAAATAGATAATGTCTCAGGAGGATATTAAACATGATACAATATGATTTACATGTTACTTTAATACTGCATTGTAAGTTTAAAATAATATCGGTAAAACAATCCCTGGGAATTATTCAGTCAGTTATAATCTACCTCAGAGATCATTTTGAGAATGTGTCCCTTGTGGACTTGAAGGGACAGAGGCTGATTTTAATTTTGTTTCTGTTCAGTGTTTCTTCTTCAGATTTGCATGTCCTTGGACATGACCTCTATGAAAGATTCACACATCAAAGAATCAAGTAACTGGGCACAAAATAATTAAAATGCAGATATATGCATTACCCCATGAGCAGAAAAAGATCTGTTTCAAAGTGACATTTGAATTCAGCAGGAGAAATAGAAAAATCTGTGAATTGCATCATCACAGAAACATGAGATATAGAGAAATCTCTGTGCACACACAGCGTGGCTGAAAGCTGTTTGCACACGAGCTAAAAATAGATGTGATTTTTGTACTAAAACCACTGCACAGCTTCAGGAACATTTCTGGAATTAACTGAGGGAACACAACGATGCTAAATAATCCCAACTCAAATAACCAGATTCAGAGACTTGTGTGTGTTCAAGCAGCCTGGTTTTTCTAATTCATTCATCCAGGGTTTATAAATAAACCATTCAAGTCGTTAGCAGCCATCATGTCAATTACACGGGTGTGTAGAAGTTTGAGAGAAGCATAGTCCGGTTCGGTTAAAACTTTACTGAGAAGGGTAGAATCAAATTCGAAACTTTCTTTTTATCCTGAGAACATTTGCCACATCTGGAAACCAAAAACAAAATGCAAAAAGATCTCTAATGCGAGCATTAATCACTTTAAAGTTTGTGACTAAACTTATTTTTTTGCAGCAAAAGTCCCTTCTTTAACCCTGCTATTGCCAGCATGTGCACTCGTATATCATCACATAACCAGAGAGGGCTTGGAGTCAGGCCTGTGAGGTGTTACACCAGTTCCCTTCTCCAAATAAAGTTTTACAGATTAAGTCAATCCTCAAATTTCCATTATAATAGTACTCAAATACACAAGCCTACTGTGTACATCTTTAAGAGCAACTGTTCAATTTTTGTCCTTAGCCTCATTTTATTTGATTTTGTCCTTGTTTTGTATTCCAGCTTGAGTTTTCAGTCTCCAACAGTCTGTGAGTCAATCATCTGCTGAAAGCATGTGCACCTAAAAAGTGCAATACCCTGAAACTAACAGCATAAAAACTGAATTAGAAAGCCTGCTTTGAAGCCTGCTACATTAAAATCACATTAAAATCAGAAAAATATTCACATTTAACTGCAACAGCTATAGCTATGATTTCAGCTCCATCTATATAAATCAGCAGTGAGTGAATGAGGGAGTGAGAGAGAAAGGAAAGGAGATCCAGCACCTTCTAGCATGCTAGTTAGATATTTCCTGTAGCAGGGGCGCTATCAGCCAGCACCCCAGAGACAATAGGTTTAGTGACAGGCAGAAGTTCTCCAGTTCTCCCTAGCAACCAAATGTAATTGGCTGTTTAACTACAGTTCAGACGTGCTTTTCCCAATGCCCCTGGAGAGATTTTAGTGCGTCTGTTGGAGGAAATTTACTGTTTAATGAGGGACAGCTGGTGAAAATGATAAGTAAATAATTCAGATTGCATATAGACACACATAACTAAGTAAAACTTAAACTGGTGCTAATAAGGCGCTAAGTGGACGTGTGTTTAGAAGAATCTATTGAATGCTAATTAAATCTTGTTTCACATTCAGGAGTCAACGCTGCAACAAAAGACCCACGAAGAGGACCAATGTTAAACCAGGACATGCTGTTATGTAAGTCTGCAAGGTGTGAAGTACAATTTCTCATCCATAATCTCAGAGATCTGAGAGGCAGATTTAACCCAACAGATGATTCAGAGCCTTAAATCACTGAGCAGCAGCTCCTTCTGGGCTCAGCGGCTGTTTTTGTGCTTTTGTTGCAATCTGTTTGATCACCAGAACAAATCCAAGGAGAGTTTGTGAAAAGTTTAAAAATACATTAAAGGAGGTTACATAAAAGCTGTCACAAAGAAATATGTTAGATAGAAATGTCACGGAAAGATGCTATGAATGGATCGAAATTGAATATTTTCTGCTTAGTTTTAGAGAAAACTCGGGTCAGTGTTATTGTTTTGTTCCTCATAATGAAGCTATAAATAAACCTGCAGACAGTTTTGTTTCTATCTATGAGGCATCTAACAGCATGTGGGGGGAGAGGAGCTGAATTCACTCAGGGAATAATTAACTCGACCAGTTTTCCTCCAATGACAGGACGGCTTCAGCTGTGGCCTCAACAAACAATTATCTCCCCTCGCTGCAATTTCCGCTGGCTGCTCAAATGGGGAGATGTGCCGAGGTGACTCATCCTACGTAAAAAAAAAAAAAAAGTAATTCATTGACAAAAAATATTATTTGAGATGGAAATTTTTGCTGGGCCTGAGTGCGTCTGAGACCCAAAGGGGAGAGCATTAGAGCGAGCAGCGTTAACGGAAAAGCCTAGGACTTAATAGACTTGTAGAAGTGTGCACTGACAGGGAAATTATGTCTACATTGTTCATCAGCAGAGTTGAGCCTTTACACATTAAAGGTGACATTTAAATGAACAGGTGATTTTGACACTAAAACTAATGTAATTAAGCCTCAGGTGAATTAAGACCTGAGATAATTTCCTATAACACAGAAAAAATAAATCCAATTAGAATAAAATCTGCTTTATTGTCTTTATACACAACCCACGTGGTACCATTTGCATGACCAAAATAATCTCCTGTCACATTTTTATAAATGTTTAATAAAACATTTTATTCATAAACTGGTGGAAAAATCAACAACAACTGAAGAGTCTCAATTCTGGTGAAATTTCATGCAAATCTGCTTTTTCTGAAACAGAAGAATGAATAAGCAAACAAAAACTAAAACATAAACCTTCCTTAATTTAAAAGCGTCAAACCTACAAACATTTAGTTTTAGAATCAAAACATGAGTGTTTTCCCAAATATTTAGCATCATTTGGAGAAAGGAGTAAACATGAGCTTAGTTTTATACATGATTACTGTAATCCTTGACAAAAAGTTAATAGAGCCCTATTTGAACAGCCTCAGTTTGGAGAAACAGGGTTTAAATCTAATCAGATCGATAGGCTAACTGCTAGCCAGAGTGGATTACTGCTGTCTGTAACACCAATCTACAAAAGTTTCCTATTACACATTTCTTAAAATAATTAAATTAAATTAATTTAATTAAAATTCCATTTTGAGTTGTCAAATGCTGCACTAGAAAGTGCTACAGCTAGCGATGCTATTTATGCTAATTGCACTTAAAATTGACTCTGAATATTTTATTGCAAAACTGGAAGCGGTTCTCCTGAACTGCTTATAAACCTTTAGGATGCATTAGTGAAGGCTGACTAGCCGGTAGCGTTTCAGTTTAGCTAAAACAAAACATGTTCTGGAAGGATGACAAGTCACAGGTGTGAATCATCACTTTAAAGTAACACAGAGCAGTTTCCTGATCCTCTGTCCTACTGGTTGAAATTGGAATTATAAACAGTCCTGCTGCAGCCTGCTGTAGCTAGCGCTAACAACAAGCTAACACTAACATGAGCCAACTAATACTAAAATAAACCACAAAGTAAAATGATCCACTCGGTTGGACAAAAATATTATTACTTACAAGTCCAGTAACAACAACGCCAGGTCACTATCAGTCCGTGATTTTGTAGCCTCATTTAGCTCCCTCCAACTACTGTAGGTCAGTCTGGCTTTAGTTCTGTGCTTCACCTCCAACGACATTACTCTCTTACTTTAACTTCCAGGCTCCGCCATGATACCAACAGAAAAAGCGAACTTCTTTTTCTTTCACTTGTGCTTTTAATTAACGATCGGCAAACTGAAAATGCTAACCACTAGCATTACAGCTAACAACCGTAAAGCAGGCTAGGACCCCTAGGACACCTACAAAACTATCAAGTTTCAAACTTAACAAGCACTGAGATCAATGTTAAAGCTCTATTTTTAAGTAAAAAAAAAACGATCTGTTGTTACTTAAAGGACGAAAATAAAATTTTAAACATGATTTCATCTTTAGGCTCAAGATGTATTCACATACTAGGTCAGAATTGACACGTCATTTGATGCTTTTTCGGCTTATTATTACTGATTGAACATATAAATAACCCTAAAAAAACCTAACCCTAAAAATCCCAACTGCGTTACCATGGCGATCTCACATACTTTGAAAACTGGCTTTCAACTCAATCTGATCATCTAAGCAGGAAGTCTGACTTCATATTCCAGCCCTTGGGTGACCCATTTCCCCCCTTCTCACCTCCTACTGAAGCTATTATTTGGATTAGAACCACAATCACCCACGTACTTTTCAAACAAATATCCATCCTAAATAAACACAAAACACACCGACTGAGCTTTACATCTCACTGAAAGTAAGACCCTTGAAAAAGCAGGTTAATATTTGTGTTCACCAGGGGAATTTAAGTCTGAAATTCACCCTTTTCAGCTTCTGTCACTTCAGATGGTCACCAGTTCATCTCCGACTGTGTCTATCGACTCCATCTGGGTCTCGGTTTTTTGAAAACAACTGCCTGCTGTGGTTGAAAACAGAACAAAACAGAAACTCTGGAGCAGAACAGCTGAACATGGAGCAGAAATCCAATATTACCAACAATGAAAAAGCTGCAGGTTGTAGATGATCATAAAGATGCAACTTAGGAGCTAAGGGATGCACAATCCAAGCAAAATAAACCATAATGGAGACGTAGCTTAAATCTGTGCAGCTTCAGGTGTGGCCTTCAAGAGCTTTGATTCAGTGTGTTAAACATGTTTGTGATTGCAGGGAGGAGAGATGCTGCGTTTCTGCCCGACACCAGCTGAGAACGACGGAACGAGGAAATGGCAACAGAAAATCACCGATTGGGACCACAGCCCTGCTGTTCACAGGTAGAAAAGGAGATGAAATTATTTACAGTCCAGGTGTTTCTACTCCCCCCCTCCGGCTGTAGACATTAAAGCAGGGGTAGGGAACCCTGTTCTAGAGAGCCGCTATCCAGCACGTTTTGGAGGTTTTCCTGCTTCAACACACCTGATTTTAATCAGCAAGTGATTAACTGGCTGCTGCATAGTCTGATGAGCTACTTCACAGGTGAATCAACTGTGTTAAAGCGGGGAAACCACTTAAACAGGGCTATTCAATTCTGGGCCTCGAGTGGTTTCTCTGTTCCAATACACTAGATTCAGTGGTTGAATCACTTGTGCGTTTGAGTATAACCTTCCTTCCAAAATGACTGAAACATTAAAGTCTTTTGGGATTTTCTCACTATAAAATTCTTACTATATTCTTACATGCTGCACCTTTAAACACATTATAGACCACTGGAGATGTTGTCTTTGGTTATTAGATGACATTTCTCTGATGTTTTAGGCACCGAGACATCAACAGAATAACAGAATCATGTTTAAGCCGGTGCCAGGAGCTATGTTTATTATGGAGATTATGAATCCTTCAAAAAAGCAAAAGAAAAAAGTCATCACATGAGGATAGAAAAGACACGCCTGGATCTCAGATTTCATCACAAACTGCTCCAGAGCAGCGTAACTCGCACATAGCTGGACTTACAAGAAGCTGTTTGAGTTTTCATGGTTACAAACTCTGCTTTCCTTTGCTGAGTCCAGAGGAATGCAAGTTATGTAAGTCTGAAACAAAGCAAAGCCCATCAAACACATTTCTGACAAACTGAAGGAGTTCATAAAACTGCAGGATGCAACAATGGAAGTACAGCAGGAAGGAACGGGGAACTGAAATAAGATTCAAGAGAAGCAAGAGAAAAGGGAGGGGAGAGGCCTTCTGCAAAGCTGTTTGAGTCCCTTTGGTCCCCATCCCCCTCCTGTTCACCCTCATGTGTCCTCTTGTGTTCCTCCTGTGTCTCCTTGTCTGCGTCCCCCTCAGGTGCCTCCTTGTGTTCCCCCAGCCCACTCCAGGTTTTCCCCTTAGGTTCCATTCTAGTCACTCCCCGTAGTTTTCTATAGGTTCAAGTTTTCATTAGTCTCCTTTAGTGTGTGTGATTTCCATCTCCACTTGTTTATTTCTCCCTCACTCCTCAGATCTTTAGTTATTTATATTTTGGTTCTCTTGTGCCCTGAGTCTTTTAGGTTTATTTACGTAGTCTCATAGGTTATGGCTTATTCCCCTCCTCTGCTTAGTTTTCCCTTCCCATTTGGTTTATTGATTTCATCAGGAGACTGAGCAGTGGCGCAGTGGTTAGAGCTGTTGCCTTGCAGCAAGAAGGTCCTGGGTTCGCTTCCCATCCTGGGATCTTTCTGCATGGAGTTTGCATGTTCTCCCTGTGCATGCGTGGGTTCTCTCCGGGTACTCCGGCTTCCTCCCACAGTCCAAAAACATGAGTGTTAGGTTGATTGGTCTGTCTAAGTTGTCCTTAGGTGTGAGTGTGTGTGTGCATGATTGTTTGTCCTGTGTGTTTCTGTGTTGCCCTGCACTGGGATGGCTCTCTGTCCAGGGTGTACCCTGCCTGATTGCCCATTGACTGCTGGAGATGGGCACCAGCCCCGCGTCCCTACGTGGACAAAGCGGGTTCAGACAATGGATGGAGGGATGGATTTCATCAGGCTCTCCTCTGGTTCTCTCTCCCCACGCACCTGCTGCTCGTTTCCTAATCACCCAGCCCCTGTGTATAAAACCCAGTCGGTCCATTGTTGTTGTCAGTGTTGTTATGTTCCTCCTCGTGAAAACTCTAGGTTTTGCTCATCAAAGAGCTTTTTGTTTTTGTCAGTCGGGTTACTGACTTTAGACTTGGCTTCCTGCCCTTTTTGGATTTTTGGATTTTGGACTCTCTTCCTAAATAAAGGACTTTACTTTGATTTCACTCCTGCCTTGTGTCGTTCTGGGTTTCTGCATCTTGGGTCCTAACCTCCTGGCTCGCAACGTGACAGTTTCAGATTAATCTTTGTAATATGAAATAATATTCTGTTGTTGTTCAGTATCAAATCTGGCTCAGAGTTAGTCTAAACATGAAGGAAAAACCCTGAAGCAACACTGAAGCAACAATCTAGAAGCACAGAGACAAAGTTGTTTGTTTTCCTCCGCCCTCAGAGCTGTTGTTCAGCACTCCCTCTGCTGCCAGGAAGACTCAGACGGATCAATAAGACTCCCACCAGAGCTGTGGGCCAGCTGTCGGACCCATCATCTTCCATTAGAGCTCGGCTCCAACAACCTGAGAGCAAGTCAATGCTCCTCTACTCTAAATCTGTCCCAGAAGTATGTGGTAAACACACACACACACACGCACACACACGCACACGCGCGTATCTGAGCCTCAACCTGGGAATTTTACTTTTTGATTTGCGAACCGTGCCTCAGCCACAGGATGGGAAACATTCATAAGTTCTCTAGAGTCGAGCTCATTACACGTTGTCCCCCTGCTGGTGTCCTTGTCTGGTGTTGTCTTGTCTGATCTCCCTCAGGTGGACCAGATCAGACCTGATGACAGAAACCTATAAATAGGGTAGCAGGTCCATCTTCCTCCAGGCCCTGTGTTGCTGATGTTTAGATGTTCTCAGCATCCAAATCTATAATTCCATCATTCTGCCCGAGATTATTTAAACTATTTTTACAGGCATCAAATCACCAAATACTGAAAGTTCTTAACAATAAGTATTTCTTTAACTGAGTTTTGCATGTTTTCTGTCTCACCGTGACAATAAGGCCCCTCTCCTGGAAGTATTTGACCAGAGGAATGGTGTTTTGTTTGAAGTTGGTGAGGCGGCGATCAATGGCTTTTGGGTTGTCGTCGGGGCGCCCCTGCTGCTCAGCTCTTTTCTGCAGCCTCTCCTTCAAACGGTGGTTGGTGCAGGCCAGGAACACCACCAGGTCTGGGGTGCAGATCTGAAAAAAGAGACAATGCCATTTGTGCAGCAGCGCCAGCCAGTCCTCAGAGGAGCTCGGAGGAGCTTTTCATCTTTAATCTAACTCTTAAGTTCACTGAAGCAGCAGCTTGGGTAGACATTGTAAACATCAGCCAAACCAGAAACAAGTTGATTTCTGATCTTTTCAGTATTAAATCAAGGCCTGCAGCTCAAAGCAATAAAACAACCTGCAGCTGCTCCTTTGAACATGGAGCCAACAGGCTGCTCCTGCTCTCCCACAGAGGAAAATGAGAAAATAACCTGCCAGATTTTATTATTTTACTTGTCTTTAATAAACAGAGGAGAATGAGATTGCACATGCTGACAGGAAAGCATTTCTGCTTCGTGACAGCAAAGGACTCGACTGGTGCAATCACACATGCAGTCTGACCAACAGTAATTGCAGAAATCAGAGTGTAATTTTACAGCTCAAGTATAATTTTCACATCTCCACATGTGAATATTAGTGTTGTTAGTTACTGAATGCTGTGTAGCTTTTGTATCGATGATGGTTTTATGTATAGTTGTGTTTTATTGGACAATGCCTGAGAACGGCTTAGTTTTGACCCTTTTGAAGCTTTTTGAAAAATGCATTAAATCTGATTGGGTAAAATGGTGGATTTTGTTGAACTGTTTAAAAATATGTTGTTGAAGTATGAACATCTGCTTATCTTGAGTGTGAAACTTGCATGACTCTAAAAAGCATCTTAGCACCTGCTAAAGCATCTTGTTCACTTACACACGTCTAACACACGATACACATAAATACATTGTTTTTCAAACAGTTGTGACTAAACCAAAGTTCGAACTTAAGATTTTTGTCATGTCTGTCTCTTTGTTCTACTCTAGACTGAAACTGCACAGACCGTGTGAAGTGAAAACCTTACATAAAGACTAGTGAAAATCTTTCATTCCCGCTCGTAAACCTTTCATGCACACTAGTGAAAATTTTGTATAGACACTGTTGATATCCTTTTATGCACACTAGCTTGTTATATATGCTAGTGAAAAGCTTTTACACACATTAGTGAAAAGCTTTTACACACACTAGTGAAAATTTTTCATGCACACTAGTAAACATTTCATGCACGCTAGTAAAAAACTTTTGTATACAAACTAGTGACAATTGTTTATGCACACTAGTGAAAACCTTTTCAGCTCACTAGTAAAACATTTTATGCACACAATTGAAAACCGTTTATACACACTAGTGAAAACATTTAACTAGTGATGCACCGATACGAAATTTTTGTGCCGATACCTATATACGATATTAAGCTCACTGTTATGGCTGATAACCGATATTTGCCGATACCGATATACTGATATTAATGCTTCTAGAATCAGCAGATTTTGTATAGAATGAAAATTATTAAAGCTGAATTTACAACATTATGTACACACACATCACATTTACTGTTCTGAGATGATTACAATCACTGTCACATGACTACAATTACACATCACCCCCCTCACTCTCTGAAACAGGCAAACAAATGGAGACGAGATGGAAAAAATATCGGTTGTTAATATCGGCCCGGTTTTATTTATCAAACCGATACCAATATGTTAAAAATGACTAACATCGGCTGATACCAATATTGATGCCAATATATTGTCCATCCCTGCATTTAACATACAAACTTGTGAAAACCTTTTAATTCACATTAGTGAAAACCTGTTCGATAGAAAGTAGTGAAAACCTTTCATGCACACTAGTGAAAATCTATAGTGAAAATGTTTCATGCACATTTGTAAAAACCTGTTCTATACAAAGTAGTGAAAATGTTTTGTGTACACTAGTGAAAACCTGTTCTATACAAAGTAGTGAAAACTTTTTATGCACATCCCTGAAACACCTTAAAGGCAAGGAAAGGAAGGCCACCGTACAGATTTCACAATACCAATTAAAAGGGATACAAATGACAAAAACAATCTTAATGCATGAGCTAAGTTATTTCTTTTCATTAAAACTATTCTTATTTGGGTCAATTTCCATCATTTTATTTTACAGATAAAGGAAAACATACCAGCTTAAACCACTAGTGTGGCTAACGCTTTAAATATAAGAGAATCACAACTCTTACATTAAATCAGTAGTATGCCAATACAAAAACACCTGGGAATGAGACTGTGTCTGAAGAGAAGGCCTAATTTATGACAGCAACTGGATCTACAGTCTGTTTAGTTTCATCCTTGGCAGCGGAAGGCGTTTTGCAGCTCTGAGACCTGGAAGCTGGTTTGAGATTTAAAAGCTGAGTCTGTCCCACTAAAAGCCTTGAAATCAATCAGGGAGGTTTAAAGTTAAATCCTAAATTGATCAGGAAATTAATTCTAAGAGACAAGGAGTTAAACTGGTGTTCTGGTTTTTCAACCACTGGCTGGTGAATTATTGACAACAGTAATCTGAGAAAGAAGAAATGAAATAATGAGTTATTAAGGTAGCATAGCATAGCATAGTTTATTTATATAGCACGTTTAAAATGCAGCATGGGAGCTGCCCAAAGTGCTACACAGGCTAAAACAAAACACAACCATTACAAGGAGCTAAAACAAAGGATAAAAATCTCAATCAAAGGCAGGTAAATAAAGTGACTTGAGTTTGAGAAAAGTCAGGAAGTTTGTCTCTTTTAAACTAAATTAAAATTAGAATTTTTTTTTTTACATCCCTTTACCCATAAATATAACATCATAGATGTGTTGTTAAAACAAACAGCACAATTGCAAACACATTATGCCGGCTACAAACATGGAAGTATACTTGTAGATATATTTCCAGGAAATAATATTGAGCAACTCAACCAATTAAACGGAACTAACTGAAGCATAAAGCACAAAGAAACTCACAGGAGATTAAATAAACCAGAAGTGACTTTTGTGCTCTGCATTCAGGGGTGATGCTATCTGTCAGATGCAAAGCAACAGACGGATGTTCCTTGTTTTTTTACAACTTCACTCTTTCAGAACTTCCAACCTGACCGCTGCTCATCCAGCATACTGCAACAGGAAACTGTAAAAACCATGTTAAGAGTGTAGCTTCCATTCATGCAGTGTTGCTTGGTTTCGTCATTTCATTTACATAAAAAAACCCACAATATCTGTGTTTGATCTGGCACACCACCACGAATGAAAACAGCTTGAATGGCGTCTACAAAGGTGCATGCCACAATTTGGAGCCAAAGTTTTTAGTTACCATAGTGACCTAACACACACACACACACACACACACACACACACACACACACACACACACACACACACACACACACACACACACACACACACACACACACACAATATTTCCTCACATCACACGTGAGGGAGAAGAAGGGCTCGGTTATTTTTATGCCGAATTTGTTGCTGGTGGCTCTGCCTTTTAATTAAATTGATGTGAACAACGTAGCTGGACTTGAATAAGATGCACAAGAGAGCAAGTTGATCTAACTCTGCCACATAAAATGTTCTACTGAACACACTTAAAACGGTTTCCTGTCACACTTAATAAGCATAGTTTATTAAGTTTTAGTTTGAAAATAATTACAGAATTTCTTGTGCAAGATAAAAAAAATAAAGAAGCTTTAAAAATACAAAACATTTGTTATTTCCTCGCGTCAAGGCTACAGCAAAGAAAAAAGCGGAGAAACTCATCGACTGAGTTGTTTTTCTACCGTTTTGTTTTGTTTTACTCTAGTTCTCTATCAATTTATAGCTGCAAATGGTCAGACACTTTAATAATCGCTCTCCACAAACCAGACCATTCATGCACCAGTCAGCGTTTCTCAGAAAGTGCAAGAGTTTTAATCTCAGATACAACAACAATCTCTAAATGACCTTACTTTTTTTAAGCTGCAAAGCCTCTCTCTTGTGTCAGTAAAATTTTGCACATATTGAAAACAATCATGTATGACCAATAATCTTTTAAGAGTTGTATAGTTGCTGCAGGCAGTCGGGACCTTTCTCTATTTAGTTTCCTTGAGTCTAACTGTGAGAAATATGAGACAACTTTGCAGAAAAATGTTATGTTTTAATCAAAAGTTTTGAATAAATGGCATCAAATTTTTTTCTAGAACAGTTGATTGCAGTTAAGTTGTCCTAAGGGACTCAACAAATAAGAACACATCTCTCAAAATCTCATACACATGAATTCAGTCTCATTTTAAGAGTAAATAGAAATATTTACTTGCAATTTTTGTTCATCCAACAAGTTGAAGCCCAGTGATACTGGCTCAAATCAGATATCTCCCATTTAGGGTAACACTAAAGTTTTTTAACACTTGAAGTTATTGCTTTAAAACTGTTTTCAGTGGTTCTTGAGCTGGAAACTTGAGCAACTTCAAATTGGACTGCAATTTGTTGCCCCCTGCTAATCAGAAATAGCACTGCAGTTTTGTGGGGTGTTTCTCAATGTCAAGGCGCCTGGCCTTGCGAGGCGATGTCTTGCGAGGCCAGGGGCCTTGCTTACAAGGACACTGTCCTTCCTTGGTCAAAGAAAACAGTTCAATGGAACAGACTTGCATCACGTGACCGCGGCTTCCACTGTGGTCACGTAATGTCACGTGACGTGGGAGATAACGTTATATTTTATACGTATTAGTTTCAACATACATTTATAATTAGCCTTTTACTTTTTATATATTTGTTAAATTAAATATATAAGTGAGTTACTACCCGCTAGCCACCGAAGCTGCAACTACTAAGCAACTAACCAACCATAGATAACTTCTTTGGATCTAAAAAAAAACATTTGAAATTTCAATTTAAACTTGAAATTTGTCCCCGAAGCAGCTGCCGGCTTCTGATCTACCATCCTTTTGAAAATACTGCGGTGTATTCTGGATAATTTTTGACCAAGGCTAGGCTACAGGACATCTCCCGTGTATCCTTGCTTAGCTAGCTAAACGGCTAACAAACAGAGAACACACGCCTCAGTAGAACACGAACATTAGAACACATGTTGGGGGCTACTGACATATCTCCTAGGCAACCGGGGTGGGGCCAAGACATCACGGAGAGGTTCCTTGGCATTGAGAAACACCCGTGGTATGGGTAGGAGCACTAGTGGGAGGTCTCTTCCTGCTTTGAGCAATAGCTGTTTACTGGTAGCTAATACAAAGACTAGCAGTTAGCTTTTTCAGTTAGCCAACCATCAATAAAAAGTGGAGGAAGATGAAGAAGCTTTGTTGTTGGCATCGTAATAATGTCTTTGCCAGCAAAGAAAAACCAAAGTAAACATCGGCACGCCTACACTAGTTTCAAGGCGCTAAAGGGGGCTAAAATCACAGACTGATTGTGACCTGGCTTTGTTGCTACCAGACTTGTAGTTAGTAATATTTTTTTTGTCCAACAGTGTGGATCTTTTTATTTTGTGGCTTATTTAGTGTCAGTCAGCTCATTCTAGCTTTAGCTTGTTGTTAGCACTAGCTACAGCAGGCTGTGGCAGGGTTCTTTATGATTATTGAAATTCTGCCTTTAACCAGCATGAAGGAGGAGTGAAACTTATTCAGTGTTGCGTTAAAAGCCAAAAAAATTCTATTTAGAAATTTTTTTTCTGATCATGATAATTAGCTTAATATTACAATTCAGAATTTTTTCTCAGAATTCTGAAAAAAAGGCAGAATTCTCTTTCTTTTATTTTCCGTAGATGTCAGACTGAAACGTCATAGAAAGAAAGACTTTTTTTTTACCTTCAACCTGAGAACCATTTTGTACATTTGTATAACTTACTGTTCTTTTGCATTAAGCCAGTGGGAGGAGGTACATCTCTCAGTCTGCCGTACTTACTTCCTCTTGGGAAATTTATAAGTCCTCTGTTTCATTTCAGAGAAATGCGAGATGAAGTTATTTCCTCCACATTACTATGCTGCTATTCAAATGTATAGTTGTGGGAATTGGACAGAGTGACTTTCTTTTTCAGATAATTACCAAAAACATTTTTATACATCTAAATGCAAGTTTGACACGTCTTCTTTAACAAATAGCTTCAGTTGTGTTAGTGGATCAAATCTAATCCCACCCCTACAGGCAGGCTGACAGGGATGAATAGAAAAACTTGCCACTTCTGGGACTGTTTGTGTAAAAAGCTCAGAGGGAGGATGAAGGGGTAGACAGTCTCTTCGGGCTGCTATAAAGATGACGCTGTAAAGGGCAAAGTGCCAGCATGAGGTGAGTGTTGAAAATGGATGCTGCAGGTCCTCAGAGATCCTTATGGTTCTCTCAAAGCTGGAGAACATAGTGCATTTGATGCACAAAGCAACACTAAAGTAGTTTGGAAGTCTGTGAATCATATTTAACCCAGTGTAGCAAAAAGTATCAGCTACAACAAATGGAGTCTCTATTTTATTATTCGTACCTTCACAGCATTTAGGCTCCCAAAAATATCCTGTTTGTTGTGAAAGAAGTTCAAAGAGCCATTTTAGAGCTTTGATACTGCAGATCTTAAGCTACTTTTTAGACTTTAGTAAAACTGTCCCAATTTCTCAGCTGGTGCCTTTACATGTTAATATTGTGAGCCTCAATGATGACAAGGTATCTGGAAAGGAACTAAAATCACTTCTGGAGTCTCACAGGGAACTATTCTTGTCCACCTGAACTTCACATTTTTCATTTACTCAAACAAAAGTGACTATTTATTTTAGTAATGTAGAAGAGAATGAAAACCTTCAACAATATGCACTAAATACATACTTTTAGCTTTGCAAGTTTAAGATGGAAGCAGAGTTTTTACCCCAAGTATCAAGATCTAATCACCATGTCAACAAAACTGATGTTATTACTGAAAAGTTTAGGCCATGCGATTTCTGTTTTTTCCAACGTCATCTAAAAACTAAAAATCTGAATTGAGAATATAGTTTAATGTCCAGCAGCTTTAAAAAAAATGAAAGAATTGTTTATCAAGTTGAATGAGGTCTCATATCTGCAGAAACTGGAAAAAAATTGTTCCCAAAATCCAAACCAAATATGAAGATTTTACCGTTTTCATTGATTTTATTTTCCTTATTTTAATCAAATAAAGAAGTTAATGTGGAAGATATGAAACTTAAAAGACTATAAAGCATCAACTGCTCCTATGATGACAAGAATAGTAGTATAATCACTCATCTGATCAGTGGTGATGGTTTTAAAATGAAAATTTCTTTGTAGTGAATCCTTCATTCGTTTCTGTTTGTGTCCATTCAGGTTAATATTTAGTGTCTTAGAACATGAAACTGGTGTTTCCAGAAGTGTTTTCATGCTTAAGGTTGATGGACTGATTAAATGTTACAAAAACTCAGTTTAGACACCAAACTGTAGCTCCTGTCAGAAACTAGTTGGTTTGACAGTTAAATTTCTCTTCTTTTCCCACTCACAGAGGTGTACTATTAACCCTCTCAGGCTCAAAATAAGTTTTGATAAAAGGGCGAACAACTAAGTCCTTCAGGGGTACTTCTGAGTTAAAAAATGCTCATGAAATACGTATGTGGAGAGTAGCGACATGAATGGCCTCATTTGTGACCCAAAGGTCACACTTCCTCAGCTGGGTCGAGCTGTCCTGGCTGTACTTCTATCTACAGATTATCCATCACAGGAGACGCGCAGTCTGCTGTAAACCATCTTTAATCTGAACTGCCTTACCGTATCTTGACTTCCTTTTCCTCCACAGTAAGACAAGGATTTTATCACGTTCCAGAAAAATCATTTATAATAAACTCTTTACTGTTAAATCACCAAAGGTTCATTATAAATGTATTTAATTACTGAAATGAATTATTATTCTGTGGTTAATAATTATTTATGATAATCAGTCATGTTTAATCATGACAAGTGTATTATTTGCATCCTCACACATAGTCTCCATGTTGAATGGTAACCTTGCACTCACATAACCTTTGTCACATGACAACCCAGAACTTTCGTCTCTGACAGGGCGTGTTCCGAGGTATGTTAAGTCCCACCCTCTAACATGTCAAAATCTAATTCGTTAGAATAAGATTACCGGCCGTCTCTTAAAACTAACTCCTCAGGTCAAGTTCAGTTCTTGAGATCACCAAATTCTCTCCGTGGCAACGAGAGTCCAGAGGATCGAGTCGGCCGTTCGAAACCTCTACTAAAGCTTTTCTGTCACGCCGATAGAATTGCTTCAACAGAAACACCGTCTGTAGCACAAGCTGACGCAAAACTCCTTCAGAGTTATTGATTTTTGAGACGCAACCAGTTTCATCAGTCGTTGTGACCCGGAGACATCTCAGGACCAATTTGGTCGCACTACGGTTCTTCTACCCACCTCGTGCTTGGGGGTCATCAACTCCTCCTGACATCTCAGATCCAAAAGGGGGTCTCCTAACTGGGTGAGGTAGACACTTCCGACAGATTGCGTCCGAATGCCTTTTATTAAGAAATAATTTAGCTTAACTGCAAACCAAATTCTTTCACCCAGAACGTGTTTTTCTCTCTCTAAGATAAAACCTTCTGAGACCTACATTCACACATCCAAACACACACACTTCATGCTTAGTTTCATCCAGATACAGATTGCTTTAATACCAAGCTTTAATGCCAAAGCCTTTTATAAATTGTCATTTATGAATTGTCTTTTAAATTGTTATCTTTAAATTGTTAGTAATAAATTCTTAACTTTTTAAACCTGACTCTTCTTTGAAATAAGACACAGAGTGGTGTGTATTGGTCATTGAACGAGCAAAGAGCTCTTTAGATCTTCTGAATTAATAAATAAACTTTTGCTATTAATTTAAATCTCTTAAATTAAATATTAATCTTTTGATTAAATATAGACCAAGCCAGTTGGTGTATGAACTTCTATTGATTATATAAATATCCGTGGAGATATATATATATATATATATATATATATATATATATATATATATATATATATATATATATATGATATAAGTTTCATTGCCAATTCGTTTGATCTTTCTCAGAATTTAGTAAAGCTGAATAGCAACAGTGTTAAATTCTGGTTATGTAGATTAACAACGCTACAGGAGTAACCAGGCAGGTTTTAACTGTTGCAAATCTGCAACACCTGCCTTCAGAGGATTAAACGTTAACATATTTTTCAATAATTTTCTTGAGCCAATATGTGCTAAAATGACCCTTTACATAGTTAATTAAATATCATTCAGATTCCCACCGCCCACTGTGGACAGAAAACTGTACTTGCAACTTTGGAGTACCTGTTGGACTTAGTAAAAGTGGAGCTGACACACCAGTGCTGCAGTCGGCTTCCAGCACGTTCTCTGCATGCTTTAAATCATGAAAACAGCTGATTTGTTTGATTTAGTGATGAACCACTTCCGTAGAAACTAATGAAGGCTCAAAAGACATTTTAGCTGTTAGCTTAAGGTGTTAAAGTACGATCGCACATAGAGAAGATGAGTATTGCTTTTGGTTTCACTAACTGGACACTAGGGGGTGCGAAAGGCAAGCCAAAACTGCCTAGTCTCCCTGTAATTAATAATTTAGGATGTTTGCAACTACGTTTCTGTGTTCTGAGCATACACATAAAAACTAATTTATGATAAATCAGATCCTGAGAATGATCTGACTTTCTAACCACATTCCTCCTTCTGACGGTTTGATTTTAATGTTCTCTGAAGCCATTAGTTCCTCCTTTATTCTCCCTAGCTCCTCTCCAGCTCTCACGTGCTGTGCCACTGCTAATGATGAAGAGACAAATCTCTCCAGTGAGCCTGTTGGGATGTTACGCAGCAGACGAGTGAGTTCACTCAAGTAAATATGCAACAGCAGCTTTAAAATAATTAGTTCTTGACTACAGCAGGAAGAACGTCTAACTTCACTGGCTGAAGCATTTAATCGTGAACATATCCTGCTGTATTTAGCATTTTTACATTGTAAATCGATGGACTTGTATAATTAAGATAAATCTCCTACTCTATATATAGAATCTGTTACTGACTATGATTTGATTACATAGGAGAAATACACCATAGTGTACTGTACCTGTAAGTACATACAGCCGAATGTTATCACTTCATCTCTGCTCATCCTAAAAGGTCACGTTTACCCTGTGGGCAGCATGGATTTACTGCAGGTTAAAACAAGCTGAGCTCAAGTCAGATCTCCAGCTTGATCTTAAATCAGAGTAATATTACATGTATTTAAATAAAGTTGATTTTTGCAATTTGCCTATTTATATTTTTGTTTTAAATGCAGAAAACCCTTGCAGAAGTGAGACCTTCCAATCAATAAACCAATCAGTCAATCAATCAAACTTTACTTATGGTATATAGCACTTAATCATGCAAGACATGCAACTCAAAGTGCTTAACAAATTAAAATGGCCCCACATACCCACATTCCCTCCCATCCCCAGAAATTTAAAAACATTCTGACAATAAAACCCCTTCACAACACTCATCCGGCACACACGCGCGCACCCCCATGGAAAAAATACGATGGGCTGAGATCAGATGAGCCAAACCAGCTAAGATGAGGATAAAGAAGTGCCATCGGGGGAGCCATCCACCCCGACAGCAGCAGTTCCACAGCAGCAGCTGAGGCACCAACACAGGGTGCCTAGGGCAGGGAGGGCAAAGACCCCCACCTCCACCCAGGCACACCTGGAAAGCACCCAGGCCGCCACAGCCGACCACCGCCCCCGGGGCAGAGGGCTCCCACAGAGGAAACACTGGAAAAAGGTTAAATTAAGGTTAAAATATAAAATCACAAGAGCTAAAATGAGAGTTGTAATGAAAAAAAGTTATATAGATATTAAAATAATGATGATCATAAATCTATGGTAAAAAACTCTGTTTAAAAATAACACGTATAAAGAAAGAATAAAAAACTAAATGAATAAATAGATAGCCTAATTAATTAATTAATTAATTAATTAATTAAAAAGTGATAGTAATCAGTTAAAAGCTAAGCTAAAAAGATGGGTCTTGAGCGATGGTCTTGAGCCTGTTTCTAAAAACATGTATCAGAATGAGCTAAAAATGCTGTAAGTTTTTATTTAAAATCAATGTTAAATGCATCAATCTGTTTGGATGAGCTGCATAGTGACACAGTGTTCACTTGCAGCAAGAAGGTTGCTTTTTCAAAACCTGGCCTGTAGCTTGCTTGTTTGCATTTTCTTCCAAAGGTAATTCTGGCCTAAAGATGGTGAAATCATCTCTTTAAACCATAAAGGTTGCAGACCTGTGTTAGGGAAACATCTGTGACACGCTCACCTACCATCAGTGGGATCTATCTAAAAAGAGTTTCTTCTCCAACAAACACCTGCAGTTAAGTATTATTCTCTATTTCTTATATTTTCCTGACTCTTTAGAAAGAAAACACTTTATCATGATCGACAACAAGATGTTGATGATAAATTCAGAAAACATCGATGCTGATCTCTATGCTGATTAAAATCTGGATTTATTAGCAGTAACCAGCTAAACTGGAGTTTGTCCAGTAAATTAAATCTGATTCATGCTTCAACAGATTATTGGGTTTTTAGGGAGGAGGACACAAAATACATCACACCAACGGCCATCTGTGGTGGTGCTAAATTCTCCCATAGAATTCTATTCCATGTTTCTTTTAAATGGCACATCTTTAGTTTCTAATGTCTGCCATAGAGCAATGGCTCAACAGAGGCATCAGGTCGCTGAAGCTTTCTGGGAATTTATTAGACTGAAAGATCTCCGATTTCTGTGAAAAAGTGTTGGAACACACCACTGAAGTCTTTTTTTGATAAAATAAAAACCTTTTATGGCTACAGGGACATGAGCGCTTCATTTCTAAACACCAGCTCAATGGCCTAGCAGTATGAGTGTCTGAGAGATCAGGGTTCAAATCCGGTCAGGCCATACCAAAGACTTTAAAAATGTGACCCAGTGCCTCCCCACTTGACGCTCAGCATTAAAGGCTTGGATTGGGGGATTAAACCACCAAATAGTTCCCGAGCGCAGCCGTGTCTGCAGCTCACCGCTCCCCAAGGGGATGGGTCAAATGCAGAGAATGAATTTCACACACCAGTGTGTGACTTCTGGTGGGACTTTAACTTAAACTAAAGAAATGTCAGAAAAAAGAACATCTGAGTCATTGTACTAAACTTTAATTAAATAATATCTATAATTATATGGAAGAAAAACAGTCTCATCAGATAATGACTTTTATAGATATTCAATTTAAGACATACCACATACGTTTAAACAATGTTAATCTATTCAAAAGGATGTTTACTTCTTTTAAATAAAAGTAAAAAAAAATATTTAAAAAAATAATCCTAATTATCACTATCTTATTTTGAAATGTTGATTGAGATCGGATGTGAAGTATCAGTTCAGGAGCGAAAGGGAAGAAGGGTGCATTTCCGTTTTCGAAGGGGGGCGTTTCCAATTAAAAAACAAAATGCCCCCTCACCTTATATGTACACACACGCACGCACACACACACACACACACACACACACACACACACACACACACACACACACACACACACACGCACACACACATGCACACACGCACACACACAAATTCAATCCTCACAAAAAGATAGAAGCTGGCGGAACCACTCCTTCTGATCTAGTTGTGACCGTTTTTGCAGAAATCTTTTAAACGTGACTCTGAAGATATTTCAATGTTCGTGGTAAAAACACACACTTCCACTACTTATATTGTATGGATTTCTTACAACCGAACTCTTTATGTTAAACGCTCTGCAGAAAAATGACAGCTTGAAAAGCCAGACATCCCTGCGCCCCACTCCAAACATCACAATAAGAGTTGTCCACATGGGAGCATCACTGGTGTGACACTTCATCAAAAACTATACAGAAATAATTCCCTTGAACTTGGATTTTCCTTGAAACCAGATTTATTGTGGTGATTCTGCTTCCTGAAACATAAACGTTCTGTTAAGTCGGACATGCACTGCTGTCGCCAGGGGCATCGTCTGGTTAGACCAGGTCTGAGCACCTCGTTTGTCTCACTGTTGTTTTTCTCCCTTTGCTCCTGAGCTGCACAAAACACTCTTTAATAACCAGCTGTCATTTTATTTGATTGCAAACACAAGAGCTGCTGCATCAGTGTGTTAGAGAACAGTCATCAGCGTCTGTATGAGCTGTTTTTGCATGGTTGCATGGACACGGTTATAAACAAAACCACACGGATGTCTTATCGACGTGTTTCCATCTCCAGTGAACTTCCTGTGGTCCTTATCTAACATCAGGGTCCGTTTGGAAACCGTCTTCAGACCTTTTAGGGATCGTTCCATGCAGGAGCTGAAATAACATTGCAACAATAAAAGCAATCTAGTCAGCTAAATTGCATCTGAGATTATTACTCATGGTGTCAGACTTAGCTAATTACAACATGAGGGATTAATTTTGACTCTTCTAGACTCGGTGAGTCCGGAGGTTCCAACTGATGCTCAAACGTGCCAAAACCGATTCAAGTCAGTCATTATCTGCTTGTTTATTTTCCTGTTTACACCCTCAACAGTTGTGGAGATGCAAAGAATACGCATCTTTAATCATGTTTAATTTGATTTATATTTCAAACAGCTGGAGCAGCTGATTACAGACACAGTAATTGATAATTTGTGAGATCTATCAAAGAGACGGAAGTGCTTAATTTAAGGGGAATGTGGTTAGAATTCCCTCCAGCTAAACTCAGCATCATCCCGTTTAGTTTTTATGCTTCTTCAGGCAGCGAGGCACACTATGAGCTCTCATTACGCCAAGATTTGTCTCCTTCACAGAGAGGAGGAACGATTCCCACAGAGACAAGAGGATAAAACAAAGACTAAAGAGAACCCACCACCCTCAAGAGGTGATGGCTGAAGAGCGTGCACCTGAAGCTGCTGTGCTATTTTCCATTCCTATTTGACTCTGTGTGCACCAATACAATCTCCTGCTGGCGGGATCTGATAGTTTCTCGGCTCTGTGTGCTCCGGTGCTCTGTTTCCCCTTAACAATGAATAACTTGGCAGCAGAAGGAGAAAAATGTGGGACATATTTATACTTTTTAACTAAGAAAAATAAAAATCAGAAAAGGAGGAACACCTTCATAAGGAATCAGTCAAGAATAGTTTGGTCTGAGACGATCAGAGGTAAAACAGGAAATTTGTACCAGTTGAGAGTTTGTTTAAAACAAAAATGCAATAAAGAGCTCTACAGTCTTTTTGTCTCAGATTTTCATTAATGCATATAAATATTCTTTAATTTTACCCAAAACACTTATAATGAACTTCTAAGGAAAAGTAATTATGTTTTCTTTAAATTGTTAGTATTTTTTTTCACTCATCCATCCAAATTCAAGCCTATGCACCCCTCTCCCCAGCATCACTCTTGAGCTCCTCCTGGAAGATCCTGAGGAATTCCCAGGTGGAGAGGATGCTATCCTAACAGTGGGTTCTGGGTCTTCCTGGGGTCTTCTCCTATGCAGATGGGATCAGGATGCATCCGATTCAGAGGTCTGAACCTCAGTGACGGCTCGACTTGCAGCTCTGAGATCCCAACCTTATCTCCAAGGCTGATCCCTACAGTCCCACAGAGGAAGCTCTTTTCAGCTTCTTGAATCGGCGATTTAGTTATTTTGGTCATGATCCAATTCTTTAGACCACAGGGAAGAGTTAGAATGTAGATGGACCAGTAAATCCAATGCTTTGCCTTTTAACTCCGCTCCCTTCTCACCACCACAGACGCTCTCATTGCTCCAGACGAAGTCTCCATCTCTTGGCCCTTCACTTCTCTGTAAACTCTGATTATTTCCACTTAACTTGAAAATAGCCTGCATACTAATTGCACTTAAAGTAAGAAGAACATGGGACTAGGTAATTATGTGTTGGAGCTACTGATACTTACAAATTAAAATGCACTAAGACAAACCAGTACAAAATACTTAGAAATTAGCTTACCAAACTAGTATTTCAGAGTTGCATGTACTAGAGCAGGAATAGGCAAATATTAAGTACTTGGAAGTTTGTTTTAGCTATAGTAACTTACATTTAAGTGTATTTTATATGCTGACTCCAACACATAATTACCTAAAGTGTAGCGAATAAACTCCTGGGCAAAGAATCGCTCCGAGTTCAGTGGAAGCCTTCTACCTTTGTCCAGTTGAGAATGACCCAGGACTTGGCGGAGCTAACGCTCATCTTGGGTTCATCATATTGAGTTGTGAGTCAGCCCAGTACTCTGAAGTCCTGATGATACCAGAAAATACTCTGTGGCTCCCAAACTTCCTCTTCTCTATGACTATACCTAAAAACCCTCTCCATGAACATCAAAGGGTTGGGTCAAGAAGCAGTGAAGTCCACCTTTAACTGGAATCTCATGAAATATAGCGGTGAAGACCACCAAGTCAATGGTTATCATATGCAACTTTTAAATTTGCCATGGTTTGGGGAAGAATGACACATTTTAATAGCAAAAAAGTTAAAAAAATAAATAAATAAAATGGTGCACAGAATGAGGTCAAAACAACAAAATCATGAACATCTTCTCCAGCGTACAACCCCCCCCCCCCCCCCCCACTGACATTTCTGCTGGTTTGAAGCGTTCTGCAGAACAAAAACGAAGGCTGTAAGGGTGAGCACAGTGTGTTTACAATGAAAACGGGTTGAAAATGTGCAAAACTGACAGAAGCATCAACAAAGGAAACTAGTTCCTCAGTGAAGCTGGATGAATCCCAAACAGTTTCATCCTGGTCGGGGATGCAGAGCAGAGTGCCAGTCCATTACAGAGCCAGAATATTAAGCTTAAGCTTATGTCTTTCTTTAGTAAACCGTCGGCAAAGAAAATGCAACCCTTTCATGTTATAGATCTCCACTGGGAGCACTAACAGATGGTTACTGTATATTAAAGTTCTTTAACGTGTAAGACCAAACTGTTTTGTGAGCTGAATGAGTGTTCAACATAAATGTGTTTATAGAAACAAAAGAACAAAGGCTGATGAGATTCTGCTGCAGTTATTGCATTTAAACCCATGAAACAGAAACAAAACATCAGCACCATGACTGAGATCTAAATAAAGATTTGAAAGTCAGTAGGAAGCTTTTGAAAATGAAAGTGAGTGGAAATGGAAGACACGATTTATTTATAACCGTACATTGCTGCAAGTGGCAGCACAATTATGCAGCTGATTTCAACTCTGTGAAAACAGAAGACTCAGTCTGCAATTTAATCTGTTTATGATTTTTATTCCATGAATTATGTTAACCTTATGGATGTTTATACATCAGAGACCTTGAATCTTTCCATTTAACATGTTTGCATCATGACTGTGTGAGTGCATGCATGTCTTCTGCTCATTTTAATCCCACTCACTGATGCCTACATTGTAACACCTGATAACTACGTACATTTGCTAATGTAAAATGTTAGTTTATTTCCTGGTAAGATATTTTTTTTATTTAGAGTTTTTTATTTTTAAAAATGAGACGTCTACAATCTAAATAATCCATCGCTTTTTGGCTGTTTTTGTAAAACCTAATTATGAATAAATTCACTGAAAAACACCAGCTATGTGTGTGTATAGCGGTTTAAATTATATTGACCATTTCAAAATGCCTAACGTTAAAAGTCCAACCACTTTTTCTTCTGCAAAAAGAAAACATCGCAATGCTCGACATATTTAGAAACTTTTGCACACATCAATGATGCAATGTCGATAAATTCATAATTGTGCAGTGACGCACATCAGCCCAAACATCTGGGATGCTGAGTTTTGCTGCAGTGAGGCAAAGCAAATGCTCATTTTAGGAACTAAAATCCTCTTTAAAAGGAGCCAGTGACTCCAGCATTCCCAATGTGACAGCTTATGTAAAGGGATCGTATAAAATCAGTTAGTTTGGGTCAGAACTCCTCATAAAGTCAATGAGAGCTCACAATAAGTCAATTGGAATGATCTAACGAACAGCAGTCAGTCGAAAGCACTATGTGTCACACATTTAACTCATCAGCTAACTCATCATTGGGAGGCTCAGGACTCTGACACAGCTTTCGTGCCATTTACTACATTTCCCAGCCCCCTCAGGCAGATGGCTGTGTTTAGCGTCTAACAGAAAAGCCCGACAGCCCTACGTCATGCTGTCACTTCACATTCATGGACTCACCTATCTAGGCTTGCGATGGGTATAGGCTGTTGCTGGTTTAGTGTCCAGGAAACTGCAGAGAAGGTCTTGGCTAGTAGAAGCTAACCGACATTTTGATGACGTCTGCTGATATAATCTGTTACAATCAATCAAGGAGTTAACCACAAGTCCTGCTCTTCAGCTCTACCAGGCCATTTCTGACTAGTACCCAAGTTCAAGTTGATTTTTTTTCTGAGATGACCTGGAAAATGGTGCTTTCAGGCCAGGCTGGTGAAACGGATACACACACATACCGTGAAGGTGTGGTAAAATTACGAAACTGGAAACAGGCCTCTAGACTATTTTAAGTCAGAAAAATGAGAAATGCACCCAGAACCACAGCTTCCAGGCATCGTTCAAGCACAATTTCACTGGTTAAATTCCTGCAAAGACTATAAACACGTCTAGCCAGAGTCTCAGCTCAGTACGACAAGCCCAGTTCACGTTAGGGACACCGGGCATTGACGGGGAAGCAGCAGATCAGAAGCAGCAGCCATTACCCGCAGACTGCAAAAGTGAGACGAAAAAGCCATTAGAAACTGCCAGAATCTAACAATTCACCAACTATATGAAAAACCACAAATGAATGTAAAAAAATGCATACGTTGCTAAGACAGATTTCATGTTCCATAATAATACAAGCTTAAGAGCATCTGAGCTGAATGCTGGAGGGACAGATGGCTTAAATCTCCAGTTACATAATCATAATCAGAATTTGCCAAAACAGCAACAATGAAAAAAAAAGCAATTTATTGAAGATTTTAGAATAGTGTTCATTTAATCCAACATACACATTTAAAACTATGAGTTTAACTGATGCCGACTTTAGTAAAGTCAAATATTTCCTCACCTCGTTAGCAAACGCAACAAAGACCTGACCTATAAAAATCTAAATGATACAAGGGAATGTTATTTCTGCCTGCTCTCATCAATGTGAGAAAGGGTTTTACAGACGCCTGCCTAACTCCTGATATGTGACTCAGCTGAATCGTCAGGATCTTTTACTGCAACACAGAAATAACTGGTTTCCCCACATGCTAGATTAACCAAATAAAAGGCCTATTTAAAACCGTTTAGCCTCCTGCCAGTGATCTCAGTACCTAAAATTAACTTTTGTTGTCCTTACATTAAAAAAGTCATTTTTTATTTTAGGGTAATATAATACAAAATGTAAAAAGATCTATTGGATTTCACATATGATGTCCGTGAATTTTAAAGACACATTTTGAGACCAAGAACGCGTTTATTTTCAAACAGGGGGAAACGTTATTTTAGGTTTTGTGTGAAAATAAGTCCAGGACTACAAATGCGCTTCACGAAAGTGACGTCATCGACCCAGACACGGAGAAAACAGTGGGAAAAGGGCTGTAAGTTCAGCAAACTTCCCACAGGAGGAAAGAACCACCTTTAATCTGGTCATGTGGTAAGTAGCAGCTACGTTAGGGGAGAGGAGATTATGTAGTGATGTCATATATGCGATGTGCCGATTTCTGGTGTGTAGTCATGCTAATTACGAACTTTAACAAGCTAATAAATCTCAAAGTACGTGACTGCTGTGGTCGAAACACCCATCATTACTTTTCATTTAAATTGCAGTGCAACATATGTGCGATCCAGGGCGTAAGGCAAAGCGGATTAGACAATAGCGTTTTTAGCCCCGTTGACTTGCTTTCATTTTTTCGTTCTTTCTGCGAGCCGACCGGAAGGGGAGGAGACTTACGCTCCCAATTTATACTTCTCCGTCAGCTCCACGAGGGACAGACACGTACACACCCTCAACATATATACGCACGGATGGAGACGTTTTGCTCTCGGACTTCTCCGTCTCCTGGGGAGTGTTGCAAAGCAATTCCCCACCAGGACAACAGAGGGCTCAGCGCTGTTCTGCGGTATCTTCTCATGTATCTTGTCCAAGAGAGTGCATTTACTATTGTGTTATTTATATTTTTAGAGAGTTTTTTAAATGGACAAATTCGTCCCTCATTCTCCTTCACCTCTTCATACACTCGCCACCTCTAAACCCACGTTTCCCATAACTTCGATCCACGAATAAAACATCCATATTTTTAGAGTTTTTCTGCGAGGTATTCTTGAAGCTGCTCTGTCTACTGCTAGATATTTTTGGCTTTCTTCATATTTTTGAGGGTGCAATGGCAGCGCTGTAGACGACAGCGGCGTCCTGACCAATCACAAGCTTGCGCTCTCCATCTCGTTGGACGGATGATTAAAAAGTGTGCTTGACTCTGTCCATCCTTGCAAGCCTGCTGGACAGCCCTCACAAGGACAGATTATGGCGTTGCGTGTCTCTGCACTGACGCCGATGCAGAAGTATAAACTAGGCTCCCTATGGTTGCTGGTCAAGCTAAAATGGTGGACTGGTTTGACCCATTCTAAACCCAGACCATGAAAATAAAAGCATTATTGCCATCTCCTCATTTATGATATTCTCAGACTACTGGCTTTTACAGAATGCTAACATCTGTTGTCTTGCTTTGCTGCAGTGTCAAATTAACCAAAGATACAGACCAGAAGATTTAATCAGATAAAAAGATGAGAATGTCCTCCGAAGATAAATATACCTAATAACAGAATCTTACCTGGTCTTCGAAGGACAGGGCCTGTCCAACGTCCCGAGGAAACCCGTCTATGACGATACCGTTGGCATCGGGGATCTTCATAATCTTCTGTTTTATCTCCGTTATTGTGGTTTCCTGAAAAAGAACAACATAAATCATGATTACCTTCCCAGAACCCAAACTGTAAATGTCAAAACAGCAATAAAACAGAAATCTACCCCCCAAAAACCAGGAATCTACAGGGAGGGTATCAAGTTTTCATCAAGATTAAAAAGAAGAGGAGGAAACAGATTTCTATAAAGTTAATTAGGAGATGCTTTGGAGAATTCCCCTACGCATCATGCGTTTTTGTCTTTCTTTAATAGTTGTAACTGCAGCAGAGTGAAGAGCTGCTAAAGCCAGAGAACGCCAACTTCTCGAGTCACTGACTTCCTCGTGGCTGAAGGAGGTCAACATGTTAAAACGCATTTTACTGGACAGAATGCAACTCGTGACATGACAGCATACATGAGCAAAGCTCTGATCTAAAAATAACAGGACTAACACAGACGCTTAATTTGATCTTGATATCAGAATTGAGGCAGTGATCGTGTATAACCTGAAGTGATTATAATCTAGTATCCATAAAACAGATTAATGTATAAAATCTGAGTCTAGTTGAAGAAAAACATTCATTTTGGAGCAATGAACAGAAAAAAGGGTCTAAAATCTCTGGTGTACTCTTTCATTACACAAAGCAGATGTGTGAAAGCTTTCTGTGTAGAAGACCGGGAGCTCAGATGTTTGGTTTACGTCATCCCTAACAAGTCACAGTTATAATTTTCACATCTATCAAATGCGACTCGCTGCATTATGTCGCTATTTGTAGGAAGTCATAAACAAGAGGCAAAGCCTCTTTTGTTATTGTTTTGTTTTGTGAATTTTTTTTGCTCACACATGAAGGAGAGACGGATTTAAGGCCTGAGTATGACTCATAATGTTACAATGTAGGACGCTGTCATCGGGATACACTCAAAAAACACACTGTTGAAACAATATTTAGAAACTTGCAAAAATGTGTCTGATTAATTTGAAATTTGAAATTTCAATTTTGAATTTCAGTTTGAAGTTAAAAAAGTTTTGATTTATAAGAAAAACACAAGCTAACAAAAAAAGAATATTTTTAAACCTGTTAGACCAACATTAATGGAAAAAATGAGGTATCCCTAAAAGATTGCTATTTTAGCTCATATGTGTTACTTCATTAGTTTATATAATATTCTATTATTTATTAGGATGCTTATATTCCTATAATAATCAAATATAACGGTGTGCTTTTAATATATAAACTTTTATATTTAGGTTGATCAAATGAGTTTTAAAAAAATAAATAAAATGTTTAAAGTACATGTTGGTTTATTATGTGAAAATATAACTATACTGCTACTTTTAACAGAAACAGAGATTTAACAGTCCAACTTTTAAGAGTATTTACTAATTTAAAAAACATTCCCGAACTGATGCCTTTATTATTTTTCAACACACAGAAAAGTCTGATAAATGCCAGTCATTCTTCAGGGGCAGGACGTATCACAATGGCCACAATAACGGCAAATGTCAGCAGGAAAGGTCACTCTGTGGTGCTCTTTTTGAACAATAATGGAGAGTACATTACAAGTCTGATGGGAAAATGGGACTCACAGTGATTCTCACGTTTTCATTTTAGGATTTACTTTACGTAAACACACTCATGAAATTAGTTGGTTGGGTTTAGAACATCAGGAGGTTGGTATTAAATACTCAATAAACCGTACAACATTACCGTGTTGCATAGGCAGCGTGTATGTCCAAAAGTTACTCTTGAAATAGTTGATTGAAAACACATTTACATAGATTTAGAAGTTAACATCAAACCTCTTATAACCTTAAAGCATCCAGATGGAGGATTAGGATTACTTTCATCAGGTATTTGTCAAATCCAGTCCTATACATGTCTACTGCCCTCTGGTGATGAATCTACAGATGGTGAGGGCCAATTTTATTTCTTGTTTACTGTTATGTTGTCATATAATTATACAGTTAAACAAAATAATATTATATATTTGTTTTAGGAAAGTTAAACAATAAAAAGTACAAATATTTTAGAAGCTTTTCATGTCAGATTCATGTTCATTGTGTGAACATTTGTTTAAGCAGTCAAAATATTATATCAATTCAAGGCTTTGAGTAAATCCTACCATATAAATCGAGTTACAACCTCCTTGGGCCCTTGAAAAGGCTTCTTGCAAAAACATTTAGACCAGTTTTTATGACTTAGGACAACATTTTAATTTGAAACATTTAATTTTTCTTTGTTTATTTATGAAAAAAATAACATAAAATATTATAAAAAAATATGTTTTAATTTTGTTTTTTGTCTAGGAGACCCTACTCACCTGAAATTGCTAGGGGAAAATATATTTCACCAAATAAAAGCTTGTGTCTTAAGACATCTCTTTTGCAACAAGTTAAAAGTATTTGAAAACATCTTTGGAAAGTTTATACTATAAATGAACACTAACATAGTGATTCTAGAGACTCACCATAAAAATATTAGAGATTTTTGCTTTAATTAATCAATTAATTAATTAGTTAGTTAATAACTCCAGAGCTAAATGTCAAACACCAACCCCAGAAAAAGTTATGGAGAAAGTTCACAAATATACAGAACAAGACTGTAATATCAAATCAAGAGTGGAAATAAAAGATCAATATTCATCTAATTTCCTTTAAAGAAAGAGTTCCAATATTGTAATAAATGATCATAGTTGTAACAATAACTGTGCAGCATCAGCCACCCAAATCTCCTCCTTCTGCAACTTTAACTACAATATTTTTAAATTTAATTTGAGGAATAAAAATTTTTGTTAACCTGATGCCTGAATCAATAAAGATAAAACGCTTAAATACCTCATTTGTTGTCTAACCAGCATTGGAATGTTTTTTTATGCATGCATAATTACTTCAAACCAAATTGCATCATTTGTACAGTGCCTAAAGCAGCTTCATCCAGTGTGACCTGCCTGCTGATTGGCCTACGTTACTGTTTGTCTCACTTGTTTCTGAGCTGACATCTGGACAAAAGTGCTACAAGGAATAAGTGACGTCTCAGACATGCAAGTAGAGGATGATAAATGATGAGTAAGGCATCTGCTGAAGATAATTCATGAGAAGGCATGAGTTAAAACGGGCTGTTCATGACGCGGTCGGTGGCTTGTGTCAGTGTTAACGGCCTTGTGGTGTTGCTGATAAATCACAGGACTGACAGAAGAGACCCTCTAGGTTTTACCAGCAAAACACACAAGTATAACCACTCAGTTTGTTTTCAGTCGTGTTTTTCATAAGATACAGGAACTTCAAATCTGCCTAGAATTGTTTTTTTTAAATCAATCCACAAAAGTTTCACATTTAAGTGTTTAATCTGCTGTAAAATGTTTTAAAATGAAAGTGGTCTGTCCTAAAATCTGAGTTGTGGACTCATTTGGCAAACAAACTTTAATTAAAGCAAACCTGATTTGAAAATGTGGGCGGAGTCTAGGATGGCTAGTCAAATCGGACTTGGTCTTTAGGGAAGGAGTGGCCAAATTAATGTCATTTTAAAAAAGAATATTTAAAAAGAGCTTTGGTAAATAGATGTACACCACTTAAAATAAGTAAAGATGCTTTCATAAGTTTTAATTGCAAATAAATAATTTAATGCCAAAAATCTAAATCTGGTATCTCAAGGAGCAACAACGGCTGCTGATAAATAGAAAAGGACATTAGTGCGGGAGTTTCCAACATGAAACATTTGCAAGTTGTTAGCCTAGCCGACCAACCATAGCAGTAGAAAAAGATTTAGCTGGTTGGTCTAGTAATGATCCATTGTAGCCTCAGCAGGTCTACCACTGGACCGAGCAGTTTTGTGTCTTGCCAATCACAATTTCTACGTTTGTTGGCTCCGCTTTCACCAAAGCCACGACATAGAAACCTTCAAAGACGGCGTCAGTTTGGGAACGGTGCTTGTTTGAAACAGCTTTGGCATCAACTTTGGACTAGTTAGACCCGAGCTTCTCTTTGAGACGTGAGCAGAAAGAGGTACTTAAGTTATTGGGGATTTTGCTGTAAAGTTTCTGTCATTTGACCTTTTTTTAAATGTGAAACAAATTTTCTCTAAAAATTAGTTTCATTGTAGATGTCTGAATTCAGTCTGAAACCACCTTTCAGTTTAACTGAGAAAGAACAAGAACTATGAGACACTTAAGTGACTAATGCCTGATTTATACTTCTTCGACTGCGTCGGTGCAGAAACACGCCATCATGTGTTGGCGCAAGGGCTCTCCGACGGGCTCACAGAGGGTGACGGAGACATGCCCAAAATTTTAAACATCTGTTGAAAGTGACGGAGACTGCATGCTTGTGATTGGTCAGGATGCCGCTTCCTGTATGTTCGTCACCAGCACCGCTGTAACTCCGTTAAAAAGTAAACAGATATTTAGCGGCAGACCCAGCACATATTGAAGAATGCATTGTGTAAAAAGTCTGGATATATGAACATTTATTCACCCGTGGGTGAAAGAGTACAAAATACAAAGCAAACGCGGACGAAAATGACTGAAAATGTGGGTTTAGAGGTGGCGACCGCATGGAGGTGGAGGAGAAAGAAGGACAAATTGTTTTGTGTCGTAACGTCTCTCAAATATATAAACACATTAGTAAATACACTATTATGGACCAAATAAATGAGTGCTACGGGGGCAGGATACCACAGAACAGTGCTGCGCCCTCTGTTGTCCTGGCGGGGAATTGCTTTGCAACGCTCCGCTGCCTGCACAAAAGTGCGAATGTGAACATCTTTCTAACACTCCATTGCGGAGCTCACGGAAAAGTATAAATCAGACTTAAGTTGTGATTTTTAAAAATGTTTTTCTTTTCTCTACAAATCAAGCTCCAAATTAAAGAACAGATGGTTATCTGTCATTGTTGCGGTGCTCTACAATTTCGTAGTTGCACCTTTACCAGTGTCGCAACAAACAATCACCGAGCACGAGAACATTTACACCATAATAATCGGAACAGCAGAAAACCGACGTTTTACTGAATGTGCATGCTCTGCAACCGCTGAGATAAGGTAATATTAACATATGGCCCAGCACAAACAGTTAATATCACACACTGAACTGCAGATGTGTCAAAGTACCATAATGATATCAGATACTTAGTTTGAAGGAGCGAAGCGTAAACAAGCACATGTTGTGTTCGGTTTCTTCAGGCAGAGTGATTATCTCGTAAACATGGATGACGCTAATGAGACAGATAAGTGTCCGTTCAGCAGAGTCTTCATCTCCTACTACCTGCGGTGCCAGCTCTCCGTTGGTGATGATCTTGGCAATGAGGCTCCACTTTCGGTTGCTAGTGGCGTTGTGGATCATCTTCTTCCTCAGCAGCTCGCCCACAGACATGTAGTGGAAGCCGTAGCGCTCTGCGATCTTCAGGCTCTGGGTTCCTTTGCCACTTCCAGGGCCACCTAATCACACACACACACACACACACACACACACACACACACACACACACACACACACACACACACACACACACACACACACACACACACACACACACACACACACACACACACACACACACACACGGAAGAGACAGGGAGGGAGAGCCGTTGATGTTTATGGAAAATATGTACTTAATTAATTATTTTAGCCACGAGTTTAGGTGTGAAAAATTCAGCATGTGGGAGTGCAAGTGTAGGTGCATGTGTGTATAAGTGAGAGAAAATAAGACTGTGTGTGTGTGTGTGTGTGTGTGTGTGTGTGTGTGTGTGTGTGTGTGTGTGTGTGTGTGTGTGTGTGTGTGTGTTAGGCCGGCTGTGAAACTGTTTGTGGGGGAGGAGTGCGTGAACGAAACAGGTATGCATGAACCTCCTACATTTTTGACAAGAAATCACTTCTTTTCACTGCATTTCATTAGAAGACGTGCAGAGGAGTGATGGGATTTTTTACCATTTTCATATCGCTGTGAGACAGAATTCCAAGCTCTAAATGATCGTAATTGAATGAAATGTGTCAGAACCAGATAAAAAATGACATTCTGAGTTGAATTTCCTTTTAGAAGTCTATTTATGCTGCTTGTATAATGTTGATTTGCAAAAAGCTTGTTGTGGTGCCCCTAAAGGTCCCCTGAAATCACTGCTGTTCATTTCATTTTATATCCAGGTTGTAGAGTCGTCGCACTAAATATCCAAATCTTTCCTGCTTGGAGGTGAAGTGAGCTTGCGGGAAATTAATGTCAACATGGTGTCTACATGAGGAAACATCAGGATTGTTCAAGTTCTGGGAACCAGGTTTCAGTTAGGTGACTTTTATTTTCTTGTATGATGAGAAGGAATTCAGAGTCTAAGTTCATCTCAACCCAAACTAGCTGAGACTTCCTGATCTTCATCCAATCAGAAAACTGAGCAGTAACAAGATGTGCAGAGTTGTATGTGGAGATGTAACCAAAACCATTTATGTGATGTTTTCTTCTCTATAAATACCTACATCCTTCATGCTGTGCATGTGCAACGAGCCCTGTGACATCATAAATACCAGAAGAAAACTGTAGTCTTCCTAAGGTGTCTTCATGATATTTGATTGGACTCAAATCAGTCTCATTTGGATTTATAGAAATGTTTGAGAATGTTTTTGTTCTGCTTGAGAAAATTTCTAATTGAGGGAAATAACCATGTTGCCATTTTAATTCCCTGAATGCTGAGAAAATGAGCATCACTGTATCTTTCTGGTTCCCTCCAGCATGAGGAACACTGGAGAAAATTCTGCTCCCTTAACAGTCAAAACAAAACTCTAAATAATCATAATTCATGTAAAAATAACAAGTGTTAGATAAAGAATACAAATGAGAAACTTGTGACAGTTTAATACTTTTTTGGACTCTTTAGAATTTTTGATGATAATTTTGATTGAATTAGCTGGATCATGTGTTCTTTTTGTTAAAAGCTCATTTAGACTCAATGTAAACACAATCCAAAAGTCTTCAATCACCCATTTGCACACTCAAGATGCTTTTTCATAAAGTCACAAAATGTCTAGAAAATAAAACAGACTGTGCAGAAATAACTTAAACAAACAAAAAGTTGTTTTTGCTCCCTTTG
Source organism: Nothobranchius furzeri (assembly GCF_043380555.1). Taxonomy (NCBI): domain Eukaryota; kingdom Metazoa; phylum Chordata; class Actinopteri; order Cyprinodontiformes; family Nothobranchiidae; genus Nothobranchius; species Nothobranchius furzeri. Next base: position 41,773,705 of record NC_091751.1, on the reverse strand, counting down.
GTCGAAATCTGTGGACTGAATCTTACTCTGCAAAAACGGATTTCTAAGAAAGTTAAAAACAACAATTTTTAAAGAAATTTTAGATAATTTTAGTCTAGAAAGAAAATAAATTATCTAGAAAAAAATTGCTTGGCTAGAATTCTTAAAACTAGCAAAATTATTAAAAATTGTGATTTATTTGCTCGTTTTGGGAAATCTAGCCAAACAACTTTAGCTTTGAATCTTAATAAAACTATAAATAAGTAATGAATGGATGCGCTCCTCTAATTAAGTTTAGGAGTAAACTTCATTCAAGTTCGCCACCAAAACATCACCAAACAGAATCGGCTACGACTCCGTCAGTTTCTCAGATGTTGAGCTAAAAATTGACGTTGCAAAACTGGTATGAATTTACAATTCGTTAACATAATTGAATCATCGTCAGGGCTTAATTTACTAGTTTCTGATCATGTAGAAGTCTTCAGGACAAGTTACTATCGGTCCAAATAAAAGCATGTAACGAAGATGAAACTGGTGACAGAAAGGTAAAAGCTGTGTCAGATTTAATATCTGGCTGGATAAAACACTGATGGTACAGAAAGACAACAAGAGGGTGACGAGATGGATTTTCTCTTCATCTCACCAATTTTACAAGAACCTATCTGTCCTACCGGGGAATCAAGCCTTCAAACTGACACATAGAATTACCGTGGAGCTTTTATTTGTTGTTTATGTCACTTTTAGATTTTAACTCGAGTACAAAAAGCCACTTTTTGTTTGAAATGCTTCAATTATTGCCAAAGAAAGAGTAGGAGGCCGATCACGTAGATGGATGTCTTAATTCTTGACTTCTTTCCCGCACGCACTCATGTGTTTGTCTCTGCAAACCTGACAGACAGAACATTCACCATGATCGTCCACAGAGATGACAGCTGGTGCCATCCTGCTTCTCCTCTTTAAAACCAGGGCACAATGTGCTCACAAAGGAGAGATGGTAACTGGCTTTGTGCTGCGAGGACAAATATCTATCAGCCACTCCACAGAGAGACAGAAAATCCCACTGAAAGCAAAACATGCTGCAGCAGAAACCCTCTAGAAGGATGGCGGCGAAACTCACTTTGGAACTGTTTTAAAGTCTTCCTCTTTATGTGCAACCAATCATTTCTTAGGCTGACATGGTCATGCTGAGGAAATCAGATTAGTAGGTGTATGTGTGTGTGTGTGTGTGTGTGTGTGTGTGTGTGTGTGTGTGTGTGTGTGTGTGTGTGTGTGTGTGTGTGTGTGTGTGTGTGCAGCAAGATCTGCGAACATTACCTACTTTATATGTTTCTTTTTACCCTAGAGGACCAAAAGAGTTAAGAGTGTAATTACCAATAACGAGGATGACTTTGGGCCGTGGTCTGGACGGGTCAAACACTTCGTACTCCTCTATGAGCTCGGCCGTCTCTGACAGGTCCGAGTCGCTCTCAATGGAGAACTGGTTGATGGGTGGCAGGCGGTCGTACCGTCTGTAGGGGAAATTGGGGCTGTCGGGCAGCACTGTCACACAGAAAACAAGCATCCACAGGTGTTATAAATGTGCAGGCCAAACCAGCTTTTGTTTGTGCACCGATGACCGTTCACGCTCGCTGACTTTAACCTGTGTTTTATAGATCCAGGTGTCATGTTCTATTTACAGAGACCTCTGCAGCTCAGAAGCAACCAGTTGTGCGTGTAAGCAGTCAAACAGAAAATTGGAGGTTAAATCATAATGATGAAAACAAACTGAGCTGCTGCATTTAGGCTGGTAATTATCCTGCTTTCTACACTCATTAAAACGTTGATTATGAAGCTTTCACAACACAGTTAGCAGAGATAGAAATCATTGCTGCAAGCCTCTCCGGGGGAAGTGGGGGCTGCTAGGATTCACATATAAAACCAATAGCACAAAATTTTAGCAATAGGGGAACAGAGCCTATCAATACATTCAGGAAGTTCCTGCACATCATTAAACATGCAGGGAAATAATAATAATAATAATAATAATAATAATAATAATAATAATAATAATAATAATAATAATAATAATAATAAACTAGTCATTTATCTTGTTTTCACAGCACAGGACATTAAAGCTTCAGCTGGAAGGTGCATTCATGAATTTTCCTCATCAGCCCAGATTTTCCACTCTGCAGCTGGTAACATTTTCAGGCGTTTTTAACAAAAAAACACCCAAACAGATAAAAAAAATAAACATTTTGAAAGCTGAAATCTCTCTAAAATTGTTTTGTGTGGCTATGGCTGTCTCTTTTTGATCCTCTGCGACTGATGCCATGAACTCCATGCAGCTGAAGCTAAATATTTTATGTGAAGTTCAAATGGATAGATAAAAATCTATTTTATTTTATTTTGCCTTTATTTAACCATGTTGGTCCCATTGAGATACAAGATCTCTTTTGCAAGGGAGACCTGGCCAAGACAGACAGAGCAGCAGCACAAGTTACAATATTAATACATTCACATTTAAATACATTTCCACGTAAACTCAATTAAAACATGAACACACTGATAGTCTGGATTCCAATGACCTAATCAGAGTCTTAAATCCACTCAAGGAAACGAAATCCTTGATTTTTAGATCTTTCTGTAGTGAATTCCATGTAGATGGAGCAGCAAAGCTAAAAGCCGTCTTTCCCAGCTCTGTGCGAACCTTAGGAACAACAAATTGCAAAAGTTCACTTGAGCGGAGGCTGAGCTGCTTCTGCTTTCTTGATAAAAGATCAATGTTTTGTAAACCCTGACCATGTTTTGCACACCAACAGTTAGATCTGCAGCAATCCACTTGTAATAAATAACAAACGGAGAGCTTTTAATTGCGATTAATCGTTAACAATGCATTTTCATCTGCTGGTCAGTGAGGAAATGCATACATGTTGGCTGTAGATTTTCTTTCCTACGCATAATTTATCAAAACAGCATCAGTTTGGAGTTCAGGTGTTTCATGTCTGGCACTTTCTTATGTGTTTAGAGTGGTGATTCACCCAGCCACGAATCACATTAGAGCTGCCAAAAGCATCTTATCTCATTATACTCTAAAAGTCTTCCTTCCTGTACTTCAAAGAGAAACAAAAGCAGTAGATCCTCCAAAAGGCTCCTTAAGGTGCACCACAAATGTCAACAATGCCTTTTCCTGTTCAAAGGTGGTGTTGATTTGGATGGCATTTTGTTGAAAGTATTGTGTGACGTAAACAGACGATGGCTTTTGTAAAATAACAAAAACAGAAGTGACAAAATATAACAAAAATGACAAAAATTCTAATTCCAATAATCTTATAAGGAAAGAGTGATTTTGTATATGTTATTTTTTTTCTCTTGTTTTGTGTGTTTAAATTAGACATGCATCCAAAAAGCATTGTGATCAACCCAACTCATGACTGGCCAAACTAAGGCAGGAAACTCAGACTATTACAATTTTTTTAATTTTTTTTCTTGTATTTTTAATAGGGGTGGGGGTTGATGAAAACTGTATCAAATTAATCAGAGACATTGTGATTAATTAATCTTAATGATCACATTTTAATCGTTCAGGACAATCTGCGCCCAAGCAATTATTTTCTTTAAAATAATGTTAGTGAGGCACGTATAAAATACACACACTTTAATGAGTATATTTCTGTAACCTTGTCAGTGGTCTAGTGGTAGAGTGTTCATCCTAGGACTGGGATATTGGCGCTTTAATCCCGGTCGAGTCATACCAAAGACTTAAAGAATAGGACCCGAGGCCTCCCTGCTTGACACTCAGCTTTAAGGGGTTATTTTAGGGGGTTAAACCACCAAATAGTTCCTGAGCGCAGCCACAGTTGCAGCTTGCCGCTCCTCATGGGGACGGGTCAAATGTAGAGATGAATTTCACCATGTGTGATAACTAATAGGATGTTAACTTTAACCACAAGGTGTATTTGATCACTTTGGTCTCAATGTAAAGGTAAACATTGTGGGATTTGTTGGGATGTGTTATTGATCAAGTCTAAATGGACATCAATCATTGTAAATGTGCACTGAACTGAACTCTAGGTGGCAGCAGAGCACTGCTAATATAGAGGTGTAGTGTAGAGTTCAGGGGAAGTTCTGCTGAGGGTTCCCAGCTCTTTTAAATATGCAGTAGTGCGCCCTCTGCTGAAGAAAGCTGGCCTAGATTCGTCGAATATATCTAACTATAGGCCTGTTTCCACACTGCCTTTCTTAGCTAAGGTCTTAGAAAAACTTGTGTATGCCCAAATGATATCCTTTCTACATGAAAATGAGATGCTAGAGATTTTTCAGTCTGTGTTTAAGTCTCTCCATAGTACAGAATCAGCCCTGTTGATGGTTTTGAATGATATCATGATGGCAAACAATTCTGGGGAGGCTGTGGTTTTGATGCTCTTGGACTTGACTGCGGCACTTGACACCATAGACTATATTTGATGAATCTAGGCCAGCTTTCTTCAGCAGAGTTCTTTTAAACCACTCTTGGACTGCTTGGAGGAGATCAAGTTATGAATAGCTCATAATTTATTGTTCTTCAACCAGAATAAAACTGAGACTATCCTGTTCTGCCCGAAATACAAACATGGATGTGCCCAAGGGATTGACTCTCCTTCATTAGGGCCTTTTGAGAAGGCTGTGGTCACCAACCTGGGGGTGAAGTTGGATGTTGAGCTCACACTGGACACCCGGGTCAATGGAACAATCAGATCCTGCTATTTCCATGTCAGGAGAATAGCTAGGATTAAGTCGCTGCTATCACGTAAACATCTGGAAACTGTCATCCACGCCTTCATTACCACCAGACTGGACTACTGTAACTCGCTTTATGCAGGCATCGAGCAGGCCTCCATAGCGAAACTACAGAAGGTCCAAAATGCGGCAGCCAGGTTACTGACTGGTACCAGGAGATCTGAACACATCACGCCTGTCTTGGCATTCATACACTGGCTTCCAGTCTCTTTTAGAATTTTGTTTAAAGTGCTGGTGTTTGTTTTTAAATGTTTAAATGAGTTGGCTCCACGTTATCTGGCGGATCTGACCCGTCCTTATGTTCCCGCAAGGAACCTTCGGTCAGCACAAAAAGGACTGTTGGTCGTTCCTAAACACAGACTACAATCTCGAGGGGGTTGTGCTTTCTCGGTGCTGGGGCCGAGGCTCTGGAATGAGCTACCTACATGTGTTAAACAGGCCACCACGCTCGGCAAGTTTAAGAGCCAGCTGAAAACACACTTTTATTCTTTAGATTTTATTCAAGAAGAGTCCCGTTAACGGATGGCTTTGCACTTTTTGCTGCCCCACCTAGATTTTATCTGCATGTTTTAGTTGGTTTTTAAATGGTTTAATATGTTTTTATTATTTTTTTTATTTTATTTTATTTTTTTACATTTATTTCTGCTGTGCAGCGCTTTATTTGGTCCTTGGGCCATGTGAAGGCGCTATATAAATACAATTTTGGTTAGTTAGTTAGTTACAAGATGAATGAATGATGAATGTATGCTTGTTGTTCCTCCTGCTGTAATAAAGTTCATATGGATAAAGTTACTGCCTGTCGGCTTTCTACCAACTAGGAAACATAACGGTAAAAAGTCGATGTTTTTCTTTCTTTCTTCTCTTCATGAAGAGCAATTTGTCATTATTCATTTAATTGTAGTTTAAGTTGTGTAGAGAACATAAAATAAGTTCTTTAGAGGTACAGCTTGATGCTATTTATTGATACATAGGGCATAGTCTTTGTTGCTGGACTTTTCCACCCTCCTCCCAGTTGGGGAGCGTACAGGCCCAAGCGGTAATTTTTTAATGTTTTATATTTTCCTAAATGATGAATTGTAATTAATGTGTTAAATTCCCATCCCTACTTTTTAATTTATGCACCAATGTGAAGCAGCCCCCCAAAAATTCTGAATTCTGATCGTTTTTGGACAATTAACTTACCACTAATTCATGCTTTCTATAAAGCAAAAATAATGGCAAAGTCATAAATTTAAACTACATTTAGAGCTAATTATTGCTTTGGTCATAAATTTAAACTACATTTAGAGCTAATTATTGCTTATGGAGACAACTCTTGTAAACCGATCAGAGTTGGTGCATCTTTACTTTAAGCCAAAACTGCATCAAGAAAACTTTAAAGTAGAAACCAACCACTTCTGGTTTGTTGCCATCTTTATTAGCTGCATCCTCACCATTTCTGAAGAGTGATCTGCGTGACTGGCCTCCGTTGAGAGGTGGCAGTGACTTCTTCTCCTGACCCACAAAAGTGTCCCACCGCACCTTGTCCGTCCCTCCGAGCTCTCTGACTTTTTTCAGACAGCCTTCCAAGTATTCAATGGGGTCATCGGGTCGGTAGTACATCAAACCCGTCAGCAGGCTCTGGAGGAGACAGAGGAGGAAGTTCTGCATCTGTGTTGTTCTGTGACAGCTGAGGTACTGAAAGCTGCTGCTTCTGCTTCATCAGGGAAACCAAGACACAGCCTTTAAAACCGGCGCTGGACCAATGACCCCCAAAACCTGCTTTCAAAACAAAGATTTCCTCTGGGACTTCCTTCCATTAACAACGCCCTACATCAACAACCTTCTGCAAAAACTCTGAAATGTAATTCGATGTGTTTATTTACCTGAATGGTAATAAATCACATCAGTGAGCAGTGAAATGAGCCGTGTAACAGAGTTAGAATGTATCACTCCACTGCTAAAAGTAATTTAAAATGTCAGCAAATCAAAAAACAGGATTGGGTTTAACTGAGCAGAGAAGAAAATGAATCATCTCAGAAAAAAGGGATTTACCAGAATCCATCAAGAAACTTTTCTAGACATTTCGGGGCAGAATTGATGATATTTTCTAGTTTTCTTTGCTGAGATAATAAAAATGAACATTTAATATTATTCTGATTTCTTTGCAGTGGTCAAATATGCTCTGAAATGCTGCTTCTAGGTGAATAAATGAGGAGTCTTCCTTCACCACTGATGTAATTACCCTGACGGTGCATCCAGGATGCATCCCGATATAAAACCATCATCATGAGCTGTCGCCACGTCTCCATCTCTCACCTCAAACAGCTGGGGTATCTCCTGCCGCGCAAGATACTCCTTGGCATCGTTGGTATTCATCATCCAGAAGGATTTCGTCTCAAATCACAACTTGTCCGAAGCGGTTGTATCCCCCCCCCCCACTCAGATGTCTCAGAGCAGAAAGGTGATCTTTGGTCAATAACGACGGATTTCCGATCAGCGCATTTTGCTCCTCCTGCGCGGACTTGTCAACTAGATTCCTGCAGGCGATTTCACTTTGCTCTCCCTCCTCCTCTTCCTCCCCCTCAGCTGTGAGGATGCGCGTCTTTACTCTCGCAGCGCTTCGCGTCCTGTGTGCGTGTTTTTGTTTTCTGACAGGGACTGCGCGTTCTGCGTGCCAAAAGCGCACCTCCGCGTGGCTGTTTGCCCGACAACTTCCGCTTAAGCGCATTCCGTTTTTAATGGGAGTCCTTTGAAACCTCAGTTCACCCCACTTCTCAAGTTTGCTCTGTTTCTTTCTCAGAAATTACGTTACGAACAGGAAATGAATTAGGCGATGGAAAAAGTTGGAAATTCCTCTACAGATTCTCCCAGCGCAGCTTCATGTTAGAAAACTTATAGATAGAAATATGTTTATATCTAATAATTGTTTTATTTAAATATATTTATTTTTTAATGTGATACACTTCACACGTGATCTGCAGGCAGAGTGATGCAGCAAATCTAAAAACAGTAGAAAAGGGGATTAAGTTCACTAAAGGCTCCAACCCCTGCTGTGTCAAAGCTGATTCTGTTTTTCCACCTCTGCTTCTTCGGCAGTTACAGCTGAAATCTATCCTGCAGCATCTGTGAGGGGAATTTTGAACAAATAGATGTCTGCATTACTAAAACGTAGTTGTTCCCACGTCTGCTTCCATAATTATTAGTTGAATTACACCAGTTAGATATAAAGCGAGAAGATGCAAGCAGAACCAATCAAAGAAGAAATACATATTATTCAAATCAATTAACAGGAACATGAAATAGAATAACTGAAATAGAAATTAATTGTACTATTTATTTTATTTTAATGTCGCAACAGACCGAAGCCATAAAAGGGGGTTTTGTTTGTCATCTTTTGAAAACAACTGATGACACCATGACATAAATTTACGATTGATAAAATATTCAGAAGCTATGCTTAAATGTACAGCTTGAGTTTTGTGTACAGTTTTTTCTCAATAAGCAATATGGGATATTTCTTAAGTTATTATACTTACATGTTTATTTTTTACTTAACCTATCATTGAAATGTAGCCTATTTGTGCTTTTATTCCGTGCAGCTGTCAGCTTCAACTGCTCTGTTGCTCAAGGCAGAATGCACTTAGGAATTTGACCCTCTACTGCACGATCAAGAAACTCAAATTTAATCTAATACCATAACGCACAAATTATCAAGCATGTTTCATTGATATTGCATTTTTATTGACATTTTTATGTAAATATATTTTTTTGATTTACAACTCTCGACAACAACAGACTTTTATTTTTGAAACACCGTAAACCGGAAATACTCGCAGGGTGGGATTTTACTTCCGTGATCTCCAGTCGATGCTAACAGTCCGGAAACATGAAGTTATCTATTTTATTCAGCTTATTCTGTACTTTATGGGTTACTGATAGCATTGATATCGATGTGAGTGAGCTATTGTTTATTTTTACATAGACTTTCTTGGTTGTATTTGTTTATTTGTGCTAAAACTGTGTCCTGTTAGCTCATTCGGTTGTTGGGTGCAGAACATGCTAGCTGCTATAATTATGCTTATATTTATTTGTTTTTGTGTACATTTTCAGAATACCGCGGGTCAGTTCTTCAGCAGCGGTCATACGAACAACTGGGCCGTCCTGGTTAGTATGTGTAAATGAAATTTCTAATCAACGAAGATGCACGCGCTTTCATTAACTGACCCAATTATTTCATGAACAGGTGTGCACCTCTAGATTCTGGTTCAACTACAGACATGTGGCCAACACCTTGTCTGTTTACAGAAGCGTTAAAAGGCTCGGCATCCCTGACAGGTACAATAAAATGAACTGTTGAAATAACCATAAACGTCGTTAGAAATTATTAAATAATATTGTTCCATAATTTTAAGGGTAGGCCAAGACTGGTTTATCATTTGGTGATGGTAATTTCTTGGTTAATTTATTTTTAAAGCTAATAGTGTGTTTAAAGATGTCTGGTTTTGGGAAACTATCATATACACGTGACTTGGCTTCATGATTTGTTTAATTTTCTCTCTGTTCTTTACCAGCCACATAGTTCTGATGCTAGCTGATGACATGGCTTGTAACCACAGAAATCCCAAACCAGCCACAGTATTTAGCCACAGGAATATGGAGCTTAATGTGTATGGTGATGATGTGGAGGTGGACTACAGAGGGTACGAGGTTGGTTCACACAACAACTTCAACTAAGAGTTTGAATTAAAAACGTTAACTACATGAAATCTATAACGTCTTCCTAATGTACATAACGTGAGCTGCGGGTTGGAGATTTGGTCACTGGAGTACAATCCTGGTCCTTCAGGGCCACCATCCTGCATATCTGAGGGTTCTCTGTTGCATTCAACACATGTGATTTTAATCAGCAGGTGATTAACAGTTTCCTGCAGAACCCGATGAGTTAAACAGTTTCTTGTAAAATAATTTTCTCCACTCTGAATGTGAGCCACACGGTGCTGTGTTTTGTTCTAGTTTCTGTGATACTAAATTAAACACGTGTGCTTTCTGTTTGGATCAGGTGACCGTGGAGAACTTTCTGCGTGTCTTGACTGGACGGCTTCCCCCGAGCACCCCGCGCTCCAAGCGCCTTCTTTCTGATGACCGAAGCAACATCCTCATTTACCTAACAGGTGTTTAAAGGAGTCTTTAAGTCTTTTATTAAATATTTCATGAAACCTGAACCTCTCCCCGTAGCACGGCTCTGGATGTACATCATAATTACATTTCTGCATCTGCGTCTGTTTAGCCTCATATTCTTCAGGCTGAGTTTGCAAGTATTTTTACTTAAATGCTTTTAATTGTAATGTAAATCAAAACACACTTGTAATCAATTAATGGGACATTATTGTGATGGGGGGCAAATGTATTATGTCTTGTCAGCTGAAAACCTCTGCAGCTCAGACTGGATATGTGACGGTTATTGTGTGAGATGTCATGTGCACTGTTTTCCAAAATGTTAATTTAAATCCAAGTAAATTAACTTATTATGGGATTAAAATGCTTTAGTAAAATAAGAGTTGTTTTAGGCATTATTAGGCTATTAAAGTAAATGTTTTTCTTTATAGTTGTGTTTTGAACCAAATATCCTTACATTCTCACAATAAATCCACAGAGGTTCTTATATCATCTTTATGTGATTCATGAACAGGTCACGGTGGAAACGGCTTTCTGAAGTTCCAGGACTCTGAGGAGATCAGTAATGTGGAACTGGCTGATGCCTTTGAGCAGATGTGGCAGAAGAGAAGGTAAATAACCTGGAAGGCAGCACCAGTGATTAAACAAAAATAATTCTCCTTTTTAACTTGTTTCCTTAGAGAGCCAGTTAGCTGCGTAGCATCATAACGCTGAGCCACCCGTCTTCTGGTGGAGAACTCATCGTGTAACGTTTCACTTCTAGTAGAAATGTTAAACTGAGTCAACAAAGCTGGAACATAGTGAGCACATAGTAATCAAGATAAACAAACATGTTGGTTGTAGGTTCAAATCCCTGCTGTAGGCTTTCTCCGTGGAGTCATTATGCATGCGTGCGTTTTCTCTGGGTACCCCGGTTTAATTTGTAATGTTCATTTAAAAAAATAACAGAAATTTTGGCAACCGGCATTTATTTTATTATTTAAAATCTCTAAAATATTACATTTGAGAGTAGGGGAGGAATAAGAGCAGCTAATCTCTGGCTGTGCTCGTATGATTAGGTAATAAATCTATCCTCTAATTATTTCTGCTCAGATTGTCTTGTAACACTTAGGAGTAGTGATATAAATCTAAACGATTGAGCAGGCTAATTAGGCCCTATTGTCTCTGGTGATTTTCATTGGTAATCTGTTTTAATTTGGTAATTTTGAGTCCAAACTAGATCACAAATGGTGTTCAGTGAGATCTGAAGAAGATCTAATGGGGTCTTCATGTTGGTTTTTAACTTATATTTGCTTGTTTTACCCATGTTATACTTCTTTTTGCTCCTGTAAAATTAAAGAAACTGATGTTGTTTGTTGAAGCAAGTTCTCCAGAATCCTCTACTTCGTGTTTAACTGTGATCTATAAATAACCAGCTCAGTGGCTTAGTGGTAGTGTCCACCCTGGGACTGGCAGATCACAGTTCAAATCCCGGTCAGGTCACACCAAAGACTTTTTAACTGTGGGACCCGATGCCTCTCTGCTTGACACTCAGCTTTAAGGGGTTGGATTGGGGGGTTAAACTACCAAATGGTTCCTGAGTGTGGTAGTGTCTGCAGCTCACCACTCCTCAGGGGGCTGGGTCAAATACAGAGGACACCACACCAGTATGTGTGACAAATGTTGGACTTAATTTTTAATTCAGTAAATAAGCAGGAATCTTTCTGCTACGAGGGCCTCTTATGTTCCAAACTGCTCATCAACAGAGAGAGTGTCTCTGCTGCAGCCAGGCCGCCGTCTGCCTGTTAAAAGCTCAGATGCCGATGAGAGAGTGGCACGCTCCATCTGCTGAATTACTGCCTCCTCTTTCTGATCGTCGTCGGAGCGACTTCAGGTGGCTGGGGTTGCATTCTTTACGTTTGTCCAAACACGGCAGCAATCTGTCTTCGTGGAGGAAGAACATGAGAATAGAGGTGAAATGTGTGTAGGAGTGTGAGCTGAATGGGGCTGTTGCTTTCGCTGGGTTGTCATGGTAACAGCAGTATGAAAGATGGTTTGGAGGTTTGTGTGATAACGACTTATTGGAGGAAATGGGCAAGTGTAATGCCAGCTGTGTTTTCTCTGGATTGGATTTTTATTTGAAAATGCGGTCACCCTTGTGTCTCCATCCAGGTACAACGAGCTGCTCTTCATCATCGACACCTGCCAGGGCGCCTCCATGTACGAGAGGTTTTACTCCCCAAACATCATGGCTCTCGCCAGCAGCCAGGTCGGGGAGGACTCCCTGTCGGTGAGCTCTCCTCGTTTATGAAAACCATAAAATAGGTCATCCATCACTTCCCAGATTCTCCACTGCACCGAAACTTCTGGCAGCCCCACGGAGAGCTACTTAAAATAATTAAAGGCTCTTTCCTAACAGCGGCTCATTTTCTCCTGTGGCGTTTCCGTAAAACCCTGAGAAAGTAAGTAAAGGAGCCAATTGGAGTTTAGTGGAAGCCATCGATCATCTAATTTAAGAAAATCACAACTAACTTTTTATTTTCACCAGCCACAAAACGTTTTAGAACTTCTCCCCTTCCTAATTTATATTTCCACACTAGTCACACTGAGATATGTAAACATTTAGCAGAACTCAGTCTTTGGTTATTTATTGTATGAGCTAACAGCAAGCCTAGCATATTCCTGATGCTCAGCTGAACTCTTTTTAAAAAACCTTATAAAATTTACATTGAGCTGTTGTCTTGTTTGCAGCACCAGCCTGATTTGGCCATAGGAGTCCATCTGATGGACCGCTACACCTTCTACCTGCTGGAGTTTCTGGAAGACATCCATCCAGCCAGCAAATCTAACATGAACGATCTGGTGAGAATGTCTTCATGGTAGCCAAGGATTACTGTTAGTTTTTATTTAAACAAGCAGAGTTTTAATCCCACAATCTTTGTTTTTGGATGCAAATGTGCTGAAAATAGTGTGATGGAAAGATGTTAGTTAGTTTTTAGCTTTAAAATCACTGTTTTTGTCTCTTTCCCTCTAACAAATATAGTACAAAAAACATTGTAAAGCAAACAAATATCTAATAAAAATGTACACATTAGTTAGTGAAGAATCTCCAAATTTAGTTTTTATTTGTTTCTTTCCACTCAAACTTATTTTTTTTATATTCTCAGAGATAAAAATGTGAACATGGGACCCAGGAGGTGTGTTTGTGACTTGACCCACTAAAGGTGTTTGGGGTTTGCACCTAAACATAAAGAAGACGCCATATTTGTCCCCTTAAACTTCAGGTCCAGGGTGTGAAAGAGCCAGATGAAAGTCACACAGGCCTCTCTGGACTGGTGCACACTTGAGACTGAATGTGTAAAATAGCGTCTCAGCTGTTCGGCTTCAACACACGGTGGTGAGATGGCGAGGACATGCAGCTCTTTGCTCGCTCCCCGCAACACCAACCGTTTCATCTCGGTCTTTCCTGCAGAGAACCCGCGGCCCGCTCCTCGTCTGCTGCACCAGAAGTTATTCTCAGAACACCTCACATCGTTACTCAGCGTTCTAATTACATGTTCCAGGTCTTCTGTTTCTATAGATGCACTCTTTGTTCTGGTGCTATTTTGGTGATTTAGGGATCGATATTATTGATTTCCTCAACAAAAGCGTCACGTTTTCAGCTTTTAAAAAATTCAGTCTGAAAATGAGAATTCCCTTTAAAGAAAAGGCTTTCATGTTTTTTTTTATTGCAGTTAATATTTTTTGTTTAGCAAAATGTTTTTATTTTGTAGCTTTAGGTGTGTTTGGTGTTTTAACAGCTCCTTCTAGAAATACATCAATGGATAAATTCACATATTCCAGACATAATGTTGACGCTTTCTCCTCTTCAGTTTAAAGTTTGTCCGAAGAGCCAGTGCGTTTCCACTCCGGGTCATCGGACCGACCTGTTCCTCAGGGATCCGGGAAGTGTTCTCATCACAGATTTTTTCGGTAGTGTCCGTAAAGTCGAGATCACCATGGAGGCCATACACCTAACCGACCCTATCCTACAGCTAGAGGACGGGTAAGTAAGTCAATCAGCTTCCTGCCTGTTTATTATTGTTTCTCATCTTTTATTTATTTATAAACTAATGAATGAAAACACAAATAACATCAACTTGGTGAAAAATCTGCTCAGAAAAGACAAACTTTTAGTGTTTTTGGAAGCGAGCGAACCTGGATATAAACCTTTTATTAAGGTCAGCCTCTCTGTGCGTTAATTGAAGCGCTTTGGGCCAAGTTGGTTTTACCTTGGGCTTCCGGATAATGACGCTTTGATTTTGGTTTAGGACATGTATTGATTTCTCCACTAATGATGTGTTGAGTGGTCTGTTTGCTCTGTGGGGTCCTCTACAGCTGCCTTTGGGGTAATTTAAATCCTGATTTTTCAGGGTGACCAATGACGTGATTATCAGAGGCAATTATGCTGGTCGTTTAGATAGCATTTTCTACATTTTATAACCTGTAAAAGCTCTTAAAGCTTTGCAGAACAAAGTTGGCTGCACCTGATTGGCTATGGTGCTCTCCTGTGGTGAAATGCATCCATATTGATCCACTTTAGATGCCTTATTGCTGTGATAAATGGACCGAGCCACTAGATGGCTGTAGAGCGCTATAACAACTCTTACAGCTTCATCTGCAAAATAACTAATAATTCCTGTACAAATATGTTTATGATAGTCGTTTAAAAGTTCTGAGGTTTAGTTTGTCTTTAGTTGAAGATATATTGAAAATAATGTTCTGACTTAAGGTTCTCCCCATGTTCACACACCTACACTGTTGTTTCATTAAACTGAGACTAACTGAATCACTGGAAAGAATCAAAGAGCATAATATGACCGGCAATGAATAATTAGATACAAACCTCATCATGACTTTCCTTCATTAGCTGTTTTGGCCTCAGGGTGGTTAGCCGTTGCACAATCTCCCTTATTACTTTCTTATTGATTAGGAGCAACACATTAGGTCTGCCACATCATGAAAGCACACCAGAATTGATTTGGAGCTTTCCACTGCTCCAGTTCAGTCATAGAGAGAGACGTTTCATCTCCACTTCTGATGCAAGAATCCAGCAATCCTTCCATTCTTTTGGAGCAAAGTTTTCTCGAACACCAAACGGACCGGCAGCTCCTCTCTGCTTCGAAGTACTCCATCAAAATATGCTTTTAAAGCGACTTTTTAAACTGAGCTCATTCTTTCTCTTATTTAGCTCATCGGGGTGTTTCTTTAGGTTTATTCATAATTCAGAAGTTTGCATTTGCTATTGCAGAATTCATAAACACATTTCCCATTATCTAAAATAATATTGGACGGTAACCAACGTTTGATTTATTTTCCTTATTTTAGTCCTCAGTAGAAGTGTCCCAGCCTGAGCTGCTCCTTACTTCCTATTCTTTACTGCTAGTTTTAAAGCATTTTAAGAGGTTGGAATTAATTTAAACTACACTTTCTTAAATTAAAAATGCCACTCATTCATCATTTATATTGGTAATTCTTTACAAAGTAAACAGTTAAATGTGAATTTTGTAGCATGGTGCTGAGATCTCAGCCGTGGCTCGGCGCCACGCCTGAACCTGTGTGACAGGAGCTCTGGGTGAGCTGTAGTTCAACTGTGAGGCACCTGATTCAGTCAGCTGATGAGAACCCAGATGAACTGATCCAAAGGTGTGCTTGCTGTGCTCACAAGTGGGACTGGGAGTTTTAAATGTTCATGGTGATCGTCCAGGTTTAGAGCCACCGTTTGGGTATTTAGTTCATGAGTGATGGTGTAAAAAATGGACCAATGGATGAAGCCATTGATGGTGAAGGAGAAGCTGAGCCAAAAAGCAAAGCTTCTGGTTTCCATGCTTCACTCGTGGTCATCAGATCTGGATCATGGGAAGATCCTGGCTACAAGAGCTTCCCTGTGGGTTGTGTGAGCTCAAATGCTGCTCCTCCTCATCAAAAGGAGTCAGATGGAAGATGGGTTGAGTTCCCTCTCTCTGGAGGTTGTCCAGGCACCTTTCACTGGGAGATCCCCTCGCTGTTTGGGAACATGAAGGTCAGACCTGGGCGCTATGTTCGACCTGGACATTCTCTCACCTTGTCAGAAACCAGTTGTCAATAACCTTGTGGTTAGGCTTGACTGGATTAAAATTTGACGTCCATATTTAAATCAGTGGCACACTCTTTCTAGGGCTGTTCGATTATGGCAGAAATGATAATCACAATTATTGGGACTGAAATTGCGATCTCAATTATTTAAGACAATTTTTTAAATTATTGTTAATTTTAGTAGTTTGTTTCATTATTCAGTCATAAAATTGCTCAGGGTACAATCAGGGCAAAAGTAAATTAGAAAAAGAAAGAAACAAGATGATCACTAAAACAACTCCTGAGTCCTAGTACACAAAGTCCAATATAATAGCTCATCATTTATGACCCAAAGAGCTGAGGTTTAACTCATTTAAGCCTGACCAGTACGGCCCCAAACATCCATCCAGTATCTTGCAAATACTGGCAGCAAGAATCATACTGTGGCATTTAAAACAAATAAAAAACATCTAAACATATGTTTTAGTTACGTTCACAGAATTTTGCATAATATTTATTTAGTCCTGTCAAGCAGTGCTGTAGGGGAGTGTACACTTGCAACGTGTCCTCAGAGACATCATTTATCAGCAGGAACTTATTTCTATCCATTTCTACCTTTTTTTTATAAACAATTTATTTACAGGTCCCATCAGTTAATGTAATAATTGTCCCAGCCGCAGCGATCGGAGGTGTGCTGCAACCCCCCACCCGGTGTCACAGCAGGCAAGGGCAAGCTGTGCGTTTAGCGCACCGCACACACACATTTAGCCGTTTTTAGCGGCTCAGGAGCCTGCAGGTACAGTGTGTGTCACTCACTGTGGCTAATTCAAGAAGGAGCTGGCTCTGAGAGCCGTTTCTTTTGCGACCAATATCACTACATCATTCCCTTTCCTAATGTCCTGAAGGACTGGTCTGGAGCGCAGGTGGAGTGTTTTGCTAACGTGCAGGAAATGCCGACGACAGTTATCCAGAAAGTAGCTAAGGGTTATCAGAAATGTTTCTGAGTTTATCACTGAGTACTTTTAAAATTTGAAAAGTCAAGACGGGGGTCTGAAAAGCTGTTGGAAATTGCAACAAAGTCACTAAGTTGGCAACACTGTGGGAGGAGTGCTTTATTTGCAACTTGGAGCAGCGCAAGAGGGAGGAGCAAATAATCGGCTTGTTTTGTTTTTAATAATCGTTCAAAAGTCAAATCGTAATTGGGATTAAAATTCGATTAATTGAGCAGCCCTACTTTTTCATTTTCGTTGCTTAGCCAAAATCAAGCCATTGCTGTCAAGGACCCACTTGGAGCGAGTGCTCCATGCCTTTGTGATATCAAGGCTGGATTACTGTAACTCTCTGTACGCTGGGTTGGGTCCAACTGCTCTTACACGTCTGCAACTGGTGCAGAACAGTGCAGCCAGCTTTCTGACGGGGTCCAAGAAATGGGACCATAGTATTCCTGTGCTGGCAATGCTCCGTTGGCGTCCGGTCTCATATCGGGAACAGTATAAACTCCTTTTGTTTGTCCTTCAGACCTTTCAGGACAGTGCCCCCCTCCATACCTTGGGGATCTGTTAAAAAGGCATGTACCCTCAAGGTCATTGTGCTCTTTGAATCAGTTCCTGCTTACCGTCCCTCGCTCCGGGTCTTGGACATGCGGGATAGGGCATTTTCTGCTCTAGCCCCGTCCCTCTGGAACAAGTTACCCCTAACATTAAAGAGCAAGTCACCCCCTACAAGAAACTTACTCCACTCCCACTTCATGTTTGAAAAATGCAATAAATGCTGTTGGCTGGCAGACCGAGAGGACGGAGCTGCTAACAAATACACACAAACAGGCTCATAGTAACATCATGGTGCACCTCTTAGCCAATAGTGATGGCAGATTTAAATTCAAATGTAATGCAGAGTTTTTACCTGACGGCGGCGCAACACTGACAGTTTTAGGTAGAATATTGAAATTTGAACTAAGATGCCCTAAAGTGCAAAATTAGTGACTTCACATGTCTACAGCATGATTAGACACTCATTAATATAGTTTGTCTGTAAAAAAAAAAGTTGATGTGGGGGTGACTTGCTCTTTAAACTGTCTCCATCACTGCCTGCTTTTACCGTCTGGCGTACACCTAATCTGTTCGGTGACTGGTTTTATCTGTTTTTAATAGTTTTCTTTTATTGCTCGCTTTTTACTGATGTCTTGTTTTCTATGTTTTATTTGTGCTGTGTTCAGCGCTTTGGGTCCCCCTTGAGGATGACGGAAAGCGCTATACAAATAAAAGTTCGATTGATTGATTGATCAAACACCTTGGGATCCCCCAGGAAGAGCTGGACAGAACAGGGATGCCAGTTTTCCTCCTGGACCTGTTCTCAGTGACCCAGCCTCTGATAATCAGTTAGATGGAGGCTCTCCAAAAGCTCCCTGGTTCGATAGCCAGTCAGCTTCATCGATGCTAATTCATCAGCTCTTTTTGTGCTTGTTTACAGAAACTTTGTTTCAATTCAAAGTAATCACTTTATTTTTGTTTTTCCAGCTTTAATCAAGTTATTGGGTATAGCCCAAGCAGTAAAAAAGTCTTTATCTTAATTTTTATTATAAAATAAGTGTATTAATGAGCTATAAGGAGTATGGCGGCTCATAATAATCTGTGTGTAATCACTAAGTGATCGTTCATCAGGGCGTTTGGGATCTGTGACCGTTTCTACAGTTAAATAATAGTGTTTCATAAGACCTGAAAATAGGTTGAAGAGTGCTGCCGGACTCCCCGCAGAGACGAGATCACATAGATCCTATTAAACAAGCTGTTATTAAATATATTGCTCTGGTCTGCTTTTGTCAGCTCGCTCAGCCAACCAGAGGAGATGGGTGGAAACGCTGGACTCCAACTCGGTGTGGAGTGTGTTTCCACTTCTTTTGTCCTGCAGCTTGGGCTTCCATTATCTGAATAGCTCTTAATGGAGAGGACGTTTAAATGGACATGGACTTAACACTGTTACGACACTCACTTCTAGCCATAGGAGGTTGTTGACTGTTGGATCTCCTGTGGGTGACATGGTTCCCGGAATAATTATCGAATTAAAGCTAAATTCATACTCCATTGAGTTATAAAGTATGAGCTTAATGTCATTTCTGACCCGCAGCGCCACGTCGGGTCTGCAGGAGCTGCTCGGGCTTTTAGCTCGGCAGATGTTGAAAGGAAATTTGTTTGACCTAAACAGGGCAGCTGGAGACGGCAGTGGTATCATAGCTGGAAGTGGGGAATCAGGGGCAGCTACATCCATTAGGATCATTTAAGTGGATTGAAAAGTCCTCTCCAGAAAGCTCTTCATGGAGAATAAAGAGGAAAGTAGTTTGCATTGAATTGGAGCTCATCTCTTGTGCTAAGTTCAAAAAGGAGGGATGGATAAAGCAGCTGCGAAGCGTCAGAGCTTTTAGTGACATGTTTCTAAACGGCAGAAAGCGCTCGGAGCTCATCGAGGGCTCAGTGGGACGTCGTCTCTCTGCTCGCTAACTCGTCCTGATTTCTCTGACTGTCAGAGAAGCAGCTGCTCCACCATACAGACGAGCTGAGTGAGTAAAAGAAAAGGGCAGGAGAGCACAACCCTGAGCGAAGAGTGTTGAGCGATGGGGACTTAAGAGTGAGAAAAGAAACAGAAAGATAACTTGTGTGTGCTCTCTGCTAGTGGTTGAAGGAGATTCGTTGTGGCTCACAGGACTATTTGGCCCCATTTGTCAGGAGCAGGCTGGCTTGAACCTTCTAAGACAGACAGCCGCTCACTTGAACCTCCACTCGACTGTGACATTTAGCCGGTACAGCTGTGTACGACTCTGTTTCAGCTGCTGAGGAAAAATGAAAACCAAAGGCTTTGAAACTAAAAAAAAAAAACACATTCATTATTCAAGAGTTCTTTGGTTGAAGCCATGCTTTTCTTTTCCACTCTAAAACTTTATTCAGAGATTTGCTGCTCAGGAGAGAAACGGATAACTAAAGGCAAAATATGTCTCACCCATCACCTTTCAGACGAATATTTTTAACCAAGATCTCATTCATTTCAATAGAGTTTATTTATATGGTGCCAAATCACGACGAGATTCGTCTCAAGGTGCTTCACAAAGTAAACATTCCAATAGAGTTTGGTTCATTAAGGCCATCAGCAAAAGGGTTCCTATGTAAGGAAGTAGGGGCAGGAATAAATATGAAGGCTAAAACGTCCAGACAGATGAAATTAGCCTCCAGTAATTAAATATACTTACTGCTGAGGTGATTTCTTAATAAGTCAGAGAACCAGCTTGGTTTTGTTATGGTTACAAATCCGATGAAGAGCAACAACCTTCTTAGTCTGTTGCTCAAATCCTTCCTGACTTTTTCAGTTGGTTTCATCGTTAAGCCTGTTTGTTCCTGCTCACCATGGAAAAATGGGTCACACGTGTTATTTGTGTGTGTGTTCAGCAAGAGGAGTGTTTTCTTATGTGGATTTAGTGTTTTTGTCTGCAGCAGAATGTCGTCTCCCCGCTTTTAACATGTTGATCATGTTTAATGTGTTTTGTTGCTTGTTTCCTACGGCCTTTTCTTTTTAATCACATATTTAAAATATCAATCTAACCAGATAATAATGGATATGAATGATGAATATTCATAATGAATAAAAGTAGAAATTTCACTTGCGTTAGTGCAGTTTTAACTGGGAAGTTCTACTTTATAATTGTCACTTATCGCCCACCATAATCACCAGATTTGGCTCCCTGTGACCTTCTTAAGTAAAACCAAGTTGAAGGTGAAGGACTTGTGCTGTTACACAGCAGGAGTGAATAATTAATTCATTATTATTCACTTTAATTCAGCTTGCAGAATAAAGGGATGCACGGTTCCTGGCTGTAGGCTTGCCCTCTCATTTTTGAATCTGAGTTAATTTAAAAATGTCCGTTCTGAGCAAGTCTGATGCTACATTTTCTTCATTGATTTTCTGCTGGAATTTTTCCAACCCTCTTAGCTTCAAGCAAAGCCACACTTTAGTCGAACTCTGTTCAAGTATTAACGTTGGCTCTGAAGCTGCTGTAGGATTTGTTTGTTATATTATTTATTTTAGTTTTGTGGCCGGTTCAGGAGGGTTTGGAGGTCCTCCCAACACCTCTAAAGAAAAAAGAAAATGAGCTGAACAGATTTTGTTTTGTGACGCAGAACACAACAAATCTCTTTTGTGAGTTTTTTATCGCGTCAGACCCGTGCCACAACCCGTGCACGCGCATTGGGTCCACAGCGCGCGTGTGAACGGGACTCGCGAGCGAAAATATACATGGCAGCGCGCGCGTGAATGGGACTCGCGAGCGAAAATATACATGGCGAGAGGTCATTTGTGCACTGAGAGGGAGCAAACTGTGTCTGTGAGCGCACAAGGATGTGCACAAGTGACAAACCTGCGTGCGCGCGTTGCCAACGAGCACACGGCAGAGGAAAACGTGCGCGCGCGGCAGCCTCTCTGCGCGCTCGGCAGCCTCTGCGCGCTCGGTTTCTAATTCCGCTCGCTCGGCTGTGAGGGCTTTTGGCACTCTGGAGGCGTGGCCTGTGGCAGATCTTCCCTGTTCTCTGATTGGTTAGTTCACCCCGCACTTTACTCTCTACCTATCTATATAAAAAAAATCTGAGATTCAGCAGTTGCTGTCATAGCTCAGCTGGGAGAGTGGGTGACTCTCACTCTGGAGGATCCAGGTTCGAGTCCGGCCAAGGAACATAGAGTTGATGTCATATTATTCTTTCCTAATTCCTGTGATATTATTTTACAGTTGTGACCGTTCAACTGTCATTAAACGTCCGAATGTTTGCTGGGCAGTGTTTTAAAAAGTGCACATAAGCTAGATGGTTTTAACCAGGTAAAAATAGACTTGTGGGTGTAGGTATGTTCAACTTTAAAAAGTTCTTGCCTCATTAATGTATTGTTTATTTTTTTCAGCATTTAATTGACAAATTATCCTTTCAAATAATTAATTGATGAGTTACATAATTGTCCATTTAGAATTGTTGAATGGACTGAGTCAAGTTTGGTGCACTTTATATATTTCAAAACATGTTTTTTTTATTTTAATTATGCATATAAATAATTTTAATGTTAATTTTTTGAAATATTTCTATTTTTTCATTACCTCACCCTTGTTTTGACAAAAACAAGACCTTGCTGGATAATATCACGGAGAAACTATTTGTTCACAGTACATAGCTCAGTGAGGATCTGTATACCAGAGGAGATACTCAGAAATCTGTCTGCAGATTGTTACAACCCAGACTGGAAGTGGTGGGCTGTAATAAGAAAGGAGACCAAACAGAGGAGTGGGGGGTTCAACAACTGATTTATTTACTTGATTTATTTCACTAACTTGCTTTAGTAAATCCTTACTTTGGTTAAATAAATCAGTTGTTGAACCCCCCACTCCTCTGTTTGGTCTCCTTTCTTATTACAGCCCACCACTTCCAGTCTGGGTTGTAACAATCTGCAGACAGATTTCTGAGTATCTCCTTTGGTATACAGATCCTCACTGAGCCATGTACTGTGAACAAATAGTTTCTCCATGATATTATCCAGCAAGGTCTTGTTTTTGTCAAAACAAGGGTGAGGTAATGAAAAAATAGAAATATTTCAATAAATTAACATTAAAATTATTTATATGCATAATTAAAAAAAACATGTTTTGAAATATATAAAGTGCACCAAACTTGACTCAGTCCATTCAACAATTCTAAATGGACAATTATGTAACTCATCAATTAATTATTTGAAAGGATAATTTGTCAATTAAATGCTGAAAAAAATAAACAATACATTAATGAGGCAAGAACTTTTTAAAGTTGAACATACCTACACCCACAAGTCTATTTTTACCTGGTAAAAACCATCTAGCTTATGTGCACTTTTTAAAACACTGCCCAGCAAACATTCGGACGTTTAATGACAGTTGAACGGTCACAACTGTAAAATAATATCACAGGAATTAGGAAAGAATAATGACATCAACTCTATGTTCCTTGGCCGGACTCAAACCTGGATCCTCCAGAGTGAGAGTCACCCGCTCTCGCAGCTGAGCTATGACAGCAACTGCTGAATCTCAGATTTTTTTTTATATAGATAGGTAGAGAGTAAAGTGCGGGGTAAACTAACCAATCAGAGGACAGGGAAGATCTGCCACAGGCCACGCCTCCAGAGTGCCAAAAGCCCTCACAGCCGAGCGAGCGGAATTAGAAACAGAGCGCGCAGAGAGGCTGCAGCGCGCGCACGTTTTCCTCTGCCGTGTGCTCGTTGGCAACGCGCGTTCGCAGGTTTGTCACTTGTGCACATCCTTGTGCGCTCACAGACACAGTTTGCTCCCTCTCAGTGCACAAATGACCTCTCGCCATGTATATTTTCGCTCGCGAGTCCCGTTCACACGCGCGCTGTGGACCCAATGCGCGTGCACGGGTTGTGGCACGCTTTAAACGCCATAGTTTTTTTCCATGTTGGCTCCAGATGTGATGGATTAATTGTGATGTTTTCGTATTGATACATAGGGGCGACGGTGGCACAGGAGTTAAGTGCTCACCTTGCAATCGGAAGGTTGCAGGTTCGAGCCCCGCTCAGTCTGTCGCTGTTGTTGTGTCCTTGGGCAAGACACTTAACCCACGTTGCCTGCTGGTGGTGGTCGGAGGGACCGGTGGCGCCAGTGCTCGGCAGCCTCGCCTCTGTCAGTGCGCCCCAGGGCAGCTGTGGCTACATTGTAGCTCATTCCCACCAGTGTATGAATGTGTGTGTGAATGGGTGAATGACTGATTGTGTTGTAAAGCGCCTTGGGGGGTTCCAGGACTCTAGAAGGCGTTATATCAAATACAGACCATTTACCATAGTATTAGATTACACACAAACTTCTTTCCCCTGCAACTCCTCCTGAGGTTTCTGTTCCAGTTCTGCTCAGCAGCCGTATCTCTTGAGTAAATGCTGACGAGAGTTTTCCACGTTGTCTTGCAGCCCCATGAGCGAAGAGGTGCAGGAGAAGACGTACTCGTACGTGGACCAACTGCCGGTGTCTGAGATCATCCATCAGGTGAGAACAAACACCAGGATGAGGTTTACCTTTCATCTCCGCCATCTCCAGTGTTTATTCTGGAACTCTGTCCGCTGGAGCGCCAAAGCACCGTTCCTGAGTTTGGACGCGGAACAGGAAAGTTAGGTGCAACATCTACCGACAGATGTCTTTGTGCCGTTTCCATGGAAACGGCTAGAAGTGTGAAATGTGACAGCCTCACTTGGTGTGTGTGTGTGTGTGTGTGTGTGTGTGTGTGTGTGCGTGTGTGTAAGGGCCACCATGAAATCCAGCAGAATGGGAAGGCAGGATTGTCGTGAGGAATTGTGCATTCACCTCATTCCCAAATGGATTGTTGCTTTCAGTCGGGTCGACCTTCACAAATGAGCACCTCTTCCTCCTCAATCCATCTTTTGAACGTGCACGCTGCATTCAAAATAGCCGGTCTTTGGACTCGTATCACCCTTGTAAGATTTTCCATCATGAGCCCATTAAAAACACAATTTCTGTTC
This sequence comes from Nothobranchius furzeri, assembly GCF_043380555.1. NCBI lineage: Eukaryota > Metazoa > Chordata > Actinopteri > Cyprinodontiformes > Nothobranchiidae > Nothobranchius > Nothobranchius furzeri. Next base: position 41,749,201 of record NC_091751.1, on the reverse strand, counting down.
CCCCACTTCAAAAACGTGAAGAAGCAGCTTTAACCTTTACCACAGGCGAGTCAGTAACTCACATTGGTGCTGCTTAGATCTGGAGTCTTGAAGCAGCCAGTGTCTTAAGCACAGGCTTTTATTAGCATGCACAGTGTGTTGTTGGGTGGATAAATTAGCCAGATTATGCTAATCCACTAGCAGGATGCATTAAATTAAAACAAGAATCAACAAGTTCTCCCGTTTTAATTTCTTAGATGGAATCATGTGATGTGTGACAGTTTTTGTGCTCTTTCGTGTGTTTTGATGTTTAATCCAGTGGGTAACATGATTTTATCACAGAAATGCACTTCCAGCCTCCCAGGGATTATGACCTAAATATTAAAATTCAGGCCGACTTCTTCATTATGCTTTAGTTGCGGTTTCTGCTGACCAACCTAAATGCGACGGTTGTTTTTCCTCACGTTAAATACATAAACACACAGCAGCTGATCTCTGTGGATGCATTAGTGCCAAGTGTCAAATCTGGCTTTTTGATATTTAAAGCCCGAGTGCCGCCGGTGAATCCGGCCACTGGCCTGAGCCCCGTCAGCAGCTTACTGTCACCATGCAGGGAAACAGGAGGGGTCTCGGTGCCCAGCGGCATTCTGGGATGTTGGCCTCAAAGAGTTTTCTAGCATATTAAAAAGTTAACTGTCACACACACAAAAACCTGTGAACACACCCCATTAAGTCCCTTCCATCTGCTGCATGGATTCAAATCTTGGCTCTCTCCCTTCCTCATCTCCTCCTTTGGTTTGTCTTTTTTTCAGTTCTCTCCTCATTTTCTTTACATTCACTTTCTTTTGCATCTGTGCTCACAACTCCCAAACACACGCTGTGACTCACGGCAGAGACTTTGATTATTGGCTAGCGCTCCAGCTGGGTGGGAGATGCAGGGGTCCTGACAGACCTCTCTCCTCTTTGCTGTTGTTCATCTGCACTGCAGTAGAGTGACCCGAGTGCACCGAACCCACCATCTCACATCCTTTTTTATTTTTGACTAGCTTTCATGCAACTGAATCTGATATTTCTGTTTTTAAGCTCATCAGATTTTCTCACCTGAGCAGTTAAATTAGATCAGATGACGGACGCTTTCTGCTCTTTTAATTTGAGAGGAAAATGTTCCATAGCTGCGGTCTAATCATTTGCGAGCAGCTCACCTGAAGGGCTTCAGGTAAAACAAGTCATCAGATTGATTGGCTTGTGTCATGTCATTGAAGGTATCCTCACCATCACTGTCGAGCTTCATCTCGTCCTGTTGCCAGCACCTAATCACATCATGTTCAGCCCTGGAAATGACTCAAACTGGCTCTTATTTTTTATTTTCCTCCTTTGTGCGTTGGACTTATTTTCTCCCTCTCATTGCTGAGAGCTTTGGTCTCTGGCGTCAAATTGTTATTTGTTCTTTTGCCAGCTTGACGCCACCCCATATGGCTCTGGAGAATTGAAAATGGAAACAGTGAAAATGAATACCTCACGTCTCTCCCTTTCCTCGTAAAATCCTCCTGTCTCCAATCTGGCTGCAACGGTGACTCTCTTCAGAAAAGCTGGGATTATTCTGATCAGACGCTGACTACCGTCTCTATTTGTTTAATCAAAAACCAACAGGAACTTTCTTTGATGCTCAGAAATTTGTATTAATATCAGCTGGAAAAGCAAAACATGTTTCATAAAAGAATAAAACACCCTCTTCTTTGACTGTCTCAGCAGTTGCTGGGGGCGTAAATAACAAGGTAATACAGTGAAGTGTCCCGGCGGTGCAGAGCGGCAGCTGTTCCTTTATTCAGATCTGCACAACATCAAATTCGCTGTCGTTTCTGTCCTTGGAGTGTGAGAATTTGGCAAGATGTTTCAAGCTTCCCTCAATGACTATTAGCGTCATGGATAGTTGTGCTAATTAGCTCAGATCAGTCAGATGAGGGACTGGTAATTGATTTAATTGGTAAATGAAATGCACAGCACGGTGTGTTTGTGGTGCAGACTCGTAGCGTGAGGGTGTTTCTGTCCTTGTCTGTGAAATGCTCCATCACTGAAGGTCAGTGAACAATCCTGACTTGGCGTAGTTACTTCCTCCTACCTTTAAAGGGAAAATATGCAGCTTTTTTATGCCCTTTACCCTTTACATGGTTAATGAACGTCTGTAGTGATCCCATCCCATTTCATCATTGATGATGCACTCGCCCTAAGACCCACATAAGTTCTTCTTACCTTGAAAACGCTCAGTCATTGATGCTTTCTATCCGAGGTCCTTATATCCTCACACACCATTAAATCCTCACAGCGCCACATGGACTCCGGCTGCCGTTGAAGAGCGCTGCCAGCCGGGGTTCCCGGCTGCGGTCCTGTCTGCTAGCTGCTCGTAGCTTGTAGAGTAACTTGCCCGTTATCACCCAATACCCTGAATCCACTTTTGGGCTTGCTGACACACCACAGCTTTTCCCTGTGATCACATAATTCCTCCTCTCGGGATCATTATTTACCAGGAGCTCTGTTAGGCAGTGGTAAAGTGGCTAGCCACCATCTGCTTCCAGCACACGATTCCTACATATTTTAGATAGTGAACTCGGCTGATTTGTTTGATTTAGTGATGAATCGCTTGTGTACAAAGGCTGAGGAGACATTTCAGCTGTTAGATTAAGGTGTTAAAAACAAGAACGCACAGCCAGGAGATACGCTTCATTTTTAGGTCAAACGGACTCTAGGGGGTGCTAAAAGTATTTTTAATATTTAAAAAAATGCTTGGATTTCTTTCTGATTTTAGATGCAGAAGGTTCCTGCTTGTTTTTAATTTATAAAGCAATTTTTTTAAATTGGTCACCAAGGCTGAATTCCATAAATGGAAAAATAATTTTTTTTTTTAAAGAAAATGAGTTTCTTGAAAACTGAATTCCTGAGTATTTAAGTATTGGTATAATTTGTTACTGAATACTACTATTATAGATTCTACTGTACTGAGCCTACTATATACGTTTATGGATAGTCATGTTAATGAAATTTTTTTTATATATATTTTTTTTATTCTAATGGAAGTGCCCAATTTCTTCTGACTTCTGCATTTTCTCCTTCTCTCCTGACATGTTTCACTTCCTGCTGTCTGTGCTGATGTGGCAGCCTGTCACCCTCCATCCATCTCATCTTGCCCCTTTTCCTACATTGTCGTGTGTGTGTGTGTGTGTGTGTGTGTATGTGTGTAAAATAAATTCCCATGTGTGTGCGTGTGCGTGCGTGCGTGTGTGTGCGTGTGTGTGTGCGTGTGTGTGTGTGTGAAATAAATTCCCATCTGATCTGACCCTCTGTGGGTGGTCTCATCCTGCCAAGCTCGGGTCCTCTACCAGAGGTCTGGGAGCTTGAGGGTTCTGCAGGATCTCAGCTGTTCCTAGAACTGCATTTTTCTGGACTGAGATGTTTGATGTTTTTCCTGGGATCTGCTGTAACCACTCCTCCAGTTTGGGGGTTACTGGTCCGAGTGCCCCGATGACTTTCTCAAGTTCTTCTTTGAGGCCCTGGTACTTCTCTAGTTTCTTATGTTCCTTTTTCCTGATGTTGCCTCACTTGGTATTGCCTCATCAAACACGACTGTCCTCTGTTGTTTGTCCACCACCACAATGTCCCGGTAGTTTGCCATCACCATTTTGTCGGTGTGGATCTGGAAGTCCCACAGAAGCTTGGCTCTCTTGTTCTCAACCACCTTAGGGGGTGTTACCCACTTTTTATTTAAAATTTTTTTTTAAGTTTATTTTCATTTATTCACAAATAAAAACAAAACACAAAACAGGTTTGCAAAAACAAAAAATGAAAAAGGAACAGAAAGAAGCACAACTTATGTTATCTGTTCCTGTTAACCAAAATGAATACAAATGGCAACAAAGTTATTATAGTTAAAAAATGTCTGACCTGGTTTACTATTTTAACTATGGCAAGAAATGGAGAGAAAACAAATATGCACACAAAATTTTTTTTTCTTCTTATATTAATGAAAGGAGAAAACAATCAATGCAAAACAAAACACACCAAAAAATAATAGCTAAAAAGAAACAAAGTAGAACATACAATGTGTGTTTTCCCCTTCATTCTCTCTACTTCATAAACATGTCCATCTCATAGCATCATATAAGCTAAACGTTTCATTTTTTATATGTTTATTAAAGGTATATATTGTTTTGGTATTCTTGATTTCGGTACTTCATTTATTCCACATTTTGACTTCATATATTGATACACAACCTTCCTTTATATTTATCCTATGTTTTGGTATTGTGTATATTTTATTGCCTTTCAAACTTTGACCTTGGGGCTTCCAATAATTCTGCACTGATATTTCTGTACACTATGCCAGCCACTTGGTTGTGGCATTTCATTTATCCATCCGTGGGACATCCCAATATGGTATTTCCAGCGTCTCCTCCTCTGTTCGCCATTGTCTGAGGCATTCACTGAACACATCATCTGTTGGGGCCTTGTCCTTGATGTACTTATGGATCTTAGATGTTTCATCCTGGACAGTGGCTCTCACACTCACTAGTCCTCAGCCTCCTTCCTTAAAGCTAGCGTACGGTCTCATGGTGCTAGATTTGGGATGGAACCCTCCGTGCATGGTTAGGAACTTCTGTGTCTTTAACATCTGTGGTGTGTTTTTCTTCCTTTGACCAGCTTGTTGTTCCAGCTGGATATCTGATTACTGGCAGGGCGTAGCTGTCAATTGCCCAGATGTTGTTCTTGCCATTGAGCTGACGTCTTAGGACTTGCCTCATTCCTTGTAGGTATTTGGCTGTGGCTTCTTTCCTTTGCGGCTTCATCAAGGTTGCCATTTGCTTGTCTGCTGTTGTTCCTTCTGGGAGTGAAGCCCCCTTCACTTTCTTTTTCGCCATTCGACCACACTTCTCAAGTCTGATTGACATTCCGATATCAGTGCTGTAGATCCTGGTGGTGTAGATCAGTGAGTCGGTCTCTCTCGCTCTTGACGTACAGCTTTATGTCATCCATGTGGAGGAGGTGGCAGATTGTGGTTCCATTCTTGAGTTGGTATCTATAGCCTGTCTTATTGAGTATTTGGCCAAGGGGGTTCAAGCCTATGCAGAACAGCAGTGGGGACAGGGTGTCTCCTTGGTATATGCCACATTTGATGAGGACTCAAAGGTGGTTTTCCACAGCCCCATAGTTTGCAATGAAGGCTCTCAGAGTCCTGTTGGTGTGTGTGTGTGTGTGTGTGTGTGTGTATATGTTTGTGTTAATATGTATGTGTATGTATGTATATATATATATATGTGTGTGTGTATGTATGTATGTATATATATATATATATATATATATATATATATATATATATATATATATAAATATGGGGTTGTAAGTAATCCAGAAAAGTTGGAACACCTGTGGGAATTAGTAGCACCAGCTTTCAAGGCTTGATCAACCTCCATTGCTGCAGAGCAGCTGTGTTCCCTGAAAACGGTCATTTTGTATAATTCTGAAATATACATTATGTTTCAGTTTTGAGTAACCTTACCTTTTTTAACCTCTGGCAGTTCACCACTTAACTTTGTACCATTTCAAGCTATTCATTGGACTTGAATGACTTAAAGGAGACATAACATGCTTTTAAGTTATTCCTTTTTACATCTAAATCCTTCAGTTGGGGTCTAAATACAGTGGAACTGCAGTTCTTTGGTCTGATTTCCTCATTATTGTTGCTTTACAGACCCTCATCTACCCCTGTTCTGAGGAGAGTCTTGAGAACGAGCCGTTTTTGGGTACTGTCTCTTTAAACTGGAGGAGGAGCTGTAAACTCCGCCCCCCCTCCATAGTGCAGACCTGTACTCTCCTCCCCCAGTCGGACTTTGTAGTTCTATAGAGAAATCATTATTTAGCATAGCAGATTTAGCATAGCATATTAGCATTTTTAAAACATGTGGGGAGAGTAGTTCATCAAGCTGTTTCATGGCTGCTAACTCTCTCATGCATTTGTCTGTAGTCACTCACACACACCCGTCACGGCCGACGGAGGGACAAGCGAGCAGGCACACACACACACACACACACACACACACACACACACACACACACACACACACACACACACACACACACACACACACACACACATCCGTCACGGCCGACGGAAGGACAAGCGAGCAGGCACGTGCGCGCGCGCACACACACACACCTGTCACGGCCGACGGAAGGACAAGCGAGCAGGCGCGCGCGTGCGCACACACACACACAAGGAATGCTGCTTGCTTATTTCTATAAAAATTTTTTTAAAAAATGATACAGCTCATTAAAACACCATTAAAAGAATATATTTTATTAAGATCTCTATCTATATATATATATATATACATACATATAATTTTATAAGTAGTCTTATTTTATATTGGGTGTCTTAATGGCTGAAAATGGATAAAAAGCAGTTACATTTTAATTTAAAGATTTGAGATTCTAGTCAAAAATAAAGAACATTCCTCCAAATGTTCTTTAATGTGATTATAATTCTAATGCTTACAACTTTGTTTTTATTGTCTGCAATGCGTAGCCTATATCTTTATTAAATGTGTTTAGCTGTAAAGTGGTAATTCTCTAATGTGTACAGAGAGGTGGACATCAGTGCTGCAGTGAAATTCCCAAGATCAGTCTGCTTTGCTAACAAATATAGTTAAATCTTACCTGCATTCTAAATAAATACCGTTAGGTGGAAACATCAGGAGGCATTGAGTTATTGATAAAATCCCTAACAGCCAGAATGGAAGAAGAGCATGCTGGGTCATCCTGGATCTGAGCCTGTTCTGTGTATTTACCTACAGGATGCAATAAATGTCTACAAGGCTGAGTTTGGACCATTACATCTAAAAGAAAACATACAATCAGTGATTTTTTTTATTGTTTACATTAATATACAAATTTTCTAAGTATTAACCTCACAGCAAATAAGTAGAACAATATAATAAACAGGTTTTAGTAGTTAAACAGGCGTTGTGCACACAGGTGCTTTGTGTCTCGGTGCTGGTGGTGTCTAGGTCTCAGAGTTCCTGTCCTCCTGCCGTCTTCTGTTGTCCTCAGGATACGGATTGATGTTTCCTGATGATGAGGGAGGGGCAGTATGTGGGCTTCAAACTGGTCCTGGATAACAGTGGGAGACCTCCGTTGTCTGAATACTGAGACCAGAGGGTTGGTGAGATGCAGATCTTCTCTACCTCATCTAGAAACGGAGTTGGTTCAGGGAAAACTTTTCCAAAGACCAGTTCCATGATGTCATCGCCATTTTCTGCAATGATAGGCAGTAACTTTAATGACATATTTTTTTTACAAGCAGCTTTAGGAAAGTTGTTTCTTTAGCTTTCATGTTTATAGTCACGTTTGTGTTTGTTCACAAGTTCACTTTGCTGCAGTGACTTCATATTCTTACAAATGTAATAAAATAGTGACACTAAAATTATACAAATGATTCCTTATGAAAGGAAGCTCATTAGAGAGCAGTGCAGACAGACTTACTACATGCTGCAGCTGTTTTTACAGGCCAGCTGCTGCTGAATTTGGGGAAAGTTATTCTGCACACATCCAGATCAGATGGTCGATTACAGAAAATAATGTAATTCAATAATTTCTAAACAGACTAAACAAGTAAAACATCAAATAAATCACTCTGCTGTCATCAGACGGAGTGATTCAGGGGGTGAGGTGTTCTTAATGATGAGGGTGGCTGAGGTGTTTCATCACTCACTTTGGCCTGGTCCAGACCGTCTCTTTACTGGTGGGTCTCCTTCCTCAGTAGGTGACGTGAAACGCCAACATCTGAACGTTCTGTGTTCCTTAGAGGAGAAGAAAAGTAACATTAGCAAGCTGGCTAAATTATTTTTTACTAGCATCTCAAGGCCTTGGAGAAGCAGATCTTCACGTACCTAAACATCAGACCAGTTTGTCCCAGCTGAGCTCATCAGGGCGTTAGTCTGACTGCCTGTCAGTGAAACACGGCTCCAGTCTTCTGGATGTTGACTCTAAAAAGCAAAGGAACATTTTTACTTTTGTTTTAATTATTTTACAGCCGATTTTATCAGCTTTCCGACGCTCACGCTCATACAGACGGTGAGCTTTGCTGCATCTGACTGATGCAGAGTTAGTTTTTATATCTGCAGTGAGACAAAAAACTAACCTCACTCCACTCCAGAGATCGTTCTTTAAAACTCTATTAAATCCACTGTGTTGACGCACTTTAATGACTTTGTCACGCTGCATTTTAGCTGATATGGGACTTTATGTACTGGATGCTAAGATTACATCACACTCACGTAGAGTAACACACAGGCTCTCTGCTGTTACAATCAGTGGGAGGTTATCATCTGGTGTAAAAGAAGGCGTTGATCAGAAATCACGTTTTATTCCACGGAAATCAGCCAAATCCACATTAATCTGGGTGCTAACTTTACTAGCATACTGTGCTAGCGATAGCAAGCCGGATGCTAACGCTTTAGTGCTGCTAATGCCCGTAAATCTGAAGTAAAGTTTGTCGACATTTTATAGTGATATGAAGCTTACCGCTCTGCTGCTATGTCCCGGTGCTGCCACATTCAGATGGAAATGACTCCTTTTAGATAGATGAAGCCCTCAGTACTTAGCCACTAGCCTGGAGACAGAACGAACGAACCACGCACGCGCGCACGCACGCCCGCCCGCCCGCCCGCACGCACACACAAACAAACACAAACACACTACTTTTTCTTCTGTGTTTTTTTTAGCAGTAGTGTCATCAGCTCCTGGGTTTAAATACTGCCACACCACCCTTCCTTAAAACGAGGAACAGTTTTGAGCTGTGTGTGGCTAAAATAACCAGACATTCTGCATTTTTCCAATAGGACTACAAAAAATCTTAGCAAGACGAAAAAATGGCAGATTGGCTCTGTGTTTAGCCGAGGGCCATTACCATATTTGGTAGTTATCCTGACGAAATAAATTACTGATGTAATAGATAATGTGAAAAACTGAACGGGTGGACAAATATGCCCAAAACTTAATTATTAAATATCTAAATAGCAACTCCAGTGAATAATATAAGCCTTTTTGCTCACTTAGACACTTAAAATGTGAAACACACTGTGTTAATGGATAAAAAAGTGGGTTTTTCATGTTATGTCTCCTTTAAACTGCAATAAATAACGCGTTCTAAAACTTTTGACTGGTAGTCTGTATATATTAGGGCTGGGACTTGATTAAAAATTTTAATCTAATTAATTACAGGCTTTGTAATTAATTAATCTAAATTAATCGCGTTTTAATCGTTCAGGAAAATGTGCTCTCAGAGTAAAACTTTTAATTGAAATTATGAGACAGAGAATCAAACATTAGACATGATTATTACTGTAAACTAAAGCTTTTAATAAAAAATGCTTTTTAATTATTCAAATGTCACTGTGTGATATGAAACAAAACCCAAATCAACTAAAATTTATAATTACAATTAGAAAACACCTGCAAAGGGTTCCTGAGCCTTTAAATAGTCTCTCTGTCTAGTTGAATTACTGAAATAAATTTGACTTTGCACCAGATTCTAATTTTTCCAGTTTCACTTGTTAGTATAATTTTTTATTAGCATTTCTACTCATAATGTAGTGAAAACACATATAAATAATAATCCTTCAAAATGACAGTAGAACAGGCACAAATATGATCTAGGACTTAAATGTACTAACTTTTAAAACCAGAGCAGGCATGGCATATTCTGAGAATGATCAGGAACACTAACTGGTTCCAGTTGAATGACTGGAGGATGATGGGATGATAAAAGATCATGGCGAGGAAATAATGATCTGACGAACAGGTGAGCGGACCTTCCTTACATGGGAAGTCCTGCTGTCATGTTAAGAAGGGGATGCTGCAGACCCGCAGATTCACACCTGCAGCAGCGAATCTGGTGTGATCTCCAGTCTGACGTTTAGACAGTGACTCGTCTCAGAAACATATAATTCCTCGACAGAATTGTTTAGAAAATCATCAGAAAAGTTTCAGAGTGTTTCTGTTTTAACTTAAACTTCTGTTTTCAGCTGTAAGACATGTTGTCTGTGATTGCTTACAGAGTAGTGAGAACACGGAGCGTTCTCCCAGCAGCAGCCAGGTGCCTCTCGTTTGTCTGACCACTTTCATAAACTACTGTTAGGGCACAGAATTATTCTGTCTGGTGCTTTCAGCACTGCACAGATGTTACGTAAATGTTAATATAGCTTACAGCAACTTTTGTAAAGTTTCCGGCGCCACCGGGCAGCCGCAGCAGAGACGATCTCTGAAAAATGTCTGCGACACGGACTACGTTGTTGTCTGGAAGTTTCTTTTTCCAAGTTCAGAAAAGAGGCGGTCGTGTTTCCTAAATCCTGTATCAGTCCAAGTAAGGCAACTTCTTTCTGTTTTTATTCCATTTTAGCCATTAGCACTGTGCATTGTTGTGTGCGTCAGTGATATTCAGTCTACGAGGAAATCGTGCAATGACAAAGGTTCCGCCGTGCTTGAAATGCAAGCTGCGATTAAATGCGTTAATTTTTTTAACGAGTTATTTTTTTCTAATTAATTAATCGTAATTAATGCTTTAAAGTCCCAGCCCTAGTATATATATATATATATATATATATATATATATATATATATATATATATATATATAGTGTGTGTGTGTGTGTGTGTGTTTGCTCTCTAGATATTTATAGATTTGTAGCCATGCACACCTCTGTTTGTCAGAGGTCATCTGTCCCTGATGGCCACATGCTTGCAGACACGTCTCTGTTACGTAACCCTCCTGCTTTTGTCTCAGCCTCCCTGCTGACCACTCTTGTCACTTCAACTGCAGGTGAAAGTGCCCAAACTCAAGCTGTTATGTTAGCATCCTGCAGTGAAAAGATGGCAGGAGTGGATTAAACGAAGTTCTCTTACTATATTTATGCTGTTTGAAGTTGGTGACTGTGCAGGGCTATGTCAACTGGCTGCATTCAGGTAATTTTGCCAGAAACTTGGGTGGGAATTGAACAGTGTCGTCACTGAAGGGTCATAATAAAAGTTTGAAGCATTTTCTCCTTTTATTGCCAACAGTAAAGTACTGCCATCAGTTCTTTATAATGTTGAAGCTCATGTTCATTTTAGAGTAGAGGTTTAATCATAAACACTTTAAAGCTAAAACCGTTAGCTGTGAAGGGAGAAGGATTAACAGGAGTAGAAGCTCTTGCTGGCTTTCAGGCGCTAAACTGAGTCGAGGTTTTACACACGTTTTACAATGTTTTTACATTTTGGCAAAAGGGATTTGAAACCTGCATGAAATTCAATAAAAGCACAGAATGATTATTTTACAGTCTGAGCAGAGAAACGGCAGGAAACCAGAGGAATTGTTTAAACATTGAAACAATAATGATCAAGAATCTGAGCTGTGTGAGGAAACGGTCTAACAGAGGATCAACCCTCAGAAGAATGTGTTCAGTGTTGGTTTAAACAGTCAAATGTTCAATAGTTTATTCAAATGAAAGTACACAGAGCTGGTGCCTAACCTAAAAGTGGTTTAGGTATAAGAGGAAAAGCAATGCACTTGTAGCACTCCCTTCAATTAAATAATGCAAAGTATATATTAAATGTTGGGTGAACTCTGAACCAGTACCATAGCGTTCTAGATATGACTACGGAGCCTTAAAAGGATCAGCAGAGAAGAACCACTCCATTATAGTTAGAATTTAAATTATATTGATAATAATTAAGTTTACAACCCAGCCCGGCTTCCTGCATTGCTCAAATGCACGTTAAAGAGGCCCAAAATAATAAAAAAATTAGAAACAAATATCCCTTTTTAATGGAAGTCATCCAAAGAGCTCCAGCTGATCAGTCCACTTGATGGGAGAAATTATATTCCTGTGTGTGTGTGCGTGCGTGCGTACGAGAGAGCGAGAGAGATCGATGATCACTGTCTTCTGGTCCATCTGCGGTCGCACTTGTTCGTGTTGGCTCGCCACTGAACACACAAGGTTCAGATCTTCAACGATCCGATCCTGAGGTCTTGGTGAGACGGCTCGCTACACTGACACATCTTCTCTTGGATAAAATTCACACCAAGTTCAGATCTGAGATGTTCAGTTAGTCCGGCGGTTGTCCTGGGCAATGGCTGCCTGGACAGAACCGGAACAGCGATGACATAAATAAAATAGTCATTCCCAAGATGTGAGTGCCACCTACTGGCGGGGAGGAGATTTGTACCTCCAACCCCTAAATCCAGCATGTGGGTTACTCATGGACATGAAGAACTGGAGGGTTCTTGCACACTAGAACCATGATGATCTGATTTAAAAAATGCCATGAGAATCGTTCTACAATACGGGACAACCTTCGGTGAAAGCTGAAGTCAGAGTGAGTGGTTCTGTTTGCCAAAGCTGAGTGGCCTTCTCGGAGATCCCAAAGGGTCACTCACTGGGTGACTTTGTAAGGCATTCCTTTGGCTTGACTCCATCTTATCTCCGTATATGTCTTCACAGAACCATCAGCCATCATGCCTTACATTGTAGTAACACCTGCAGGCTCCTCGGGTTCAGGCTTTCAGTCTTTCTGCTCCCTCTGCATGGACTAATCTCCAACCTGACCTGAAAATATCTGAACTTGTCTCACTGAAAACGTTTCATCAGTTTTTTATATAATGGGTAAAAAAAGCATTTAGTGTTTCCAATTTTCATTGTTAAACCATATTTACTGCACATTACTATTTAAACTGTTTATAGCCATTGGACTTCAAATGTCTGTTTATGGCAATTATTTGTTTTATTTAGATTTGTGTTGCTCCCCTCTTGGCCAGGTCTCTTGCAAAAGTGATTGTAGTCTTGGTGAGATTGTACCTGGACAAATAAAGGTTGAATAAATAAAATAAATCGTTAAGTAGGTAACAGAGTTTATGGAAGAGATCCAGATAAAGATGGAGATGTGCTGCTCCTACTGGATTAACTGTTTAGATGAAGTTAGATCAGGGACCTGGCAAAGTCTGTCACAACTCTGTATTCACATAATACTCCATTACTTTTAGTCATGAACAAGGCTCTCAGGACCTTTTTGTTCCGAGATATTTTTGGACTAAACGCCCACTTTAATGTCTGAAGTCAAACAGACGAGACTAAATTTGTTCTCTCGCCGGAGACGTTTCCTGTAGTTTCTGTCAATCTCTCACAAAAGCACCATTGATTTAGAGGCTAAAAGCTTCTCTTCATAGTCTGAGCATCATTATTTCAGCAGTTTGCCAAAGTCGGTTTCTGTTGATTTCTTCTATGAGCTTCTGGTTTCTGTCTATGATGGGCTGACAACAAATGGTCCGACTCTTTTAAACTTCACAACACGGTCCAAACTCATCAAAGAGAAGAGATTTTAGCTGTACTTATTGAATTTGGTGAATTTTAACTTCCGCCAGAGGCTGAAATATGTCATGAAACCTATCTTCAAGTGCTCCTTGTGACATGATGAGCTTAAAGGAGTCAGAGTTCAAAACCTCATTTACCTTAGTGAATTTAGGCAGCTTAGACCAGCTCAGTGGCCTAGTGGTATGAGTGTCCACCCTGAGACTGGAAGATCGTGAGTTCAAATCCATAGTCAAATCATATATAAGACCCTATGCCTCCCCGCTTGACACTCAGTATTAAGGAATTTGGTTGGGGGTTAAACCACCAAATGGTTCCTAAGCACAGCCATGGCTGCAGCCCGCCACTCCCCAGGGGATGGGTCAAATCACCACTCACCAGAGTGTGACAAATAATGGGACTTAAATCTTCATTCTAAGGGTGTCAAATGTACCAAAAAGTATGCAAACCACTGAACAACACTAGCCCGAGCTACTGCTAATGTCCTTGTTGGACAAGAGGAAGTCAACAAAGAAGAAAGTTGTTGCACCACTTACATTCCATGATGCACTAGGAATATCCAGACTGTGAATGAAGGTCAGATGGATCCATAATTATTTTTATTCCTACACGACTGTACGAGTTTCTAGCTTAAAGCAGCATCATGATGTCTCCTAGATAAACCGGCCAATCAGAATGCAGCTCATTTAATATTGATGTGCTGGCCAAATGGGCAAAGTTAACCAATCCGTTCACTGTAAAGCTTCCTATGGGTTATGTTAGCTATTTATCAGGACTCCTGGGTCATTGTGAGTCCCATCATGCTATTTAGAGGCTCAATGAAAATTTCCAATTGTAAATCTAGAACCCTTTAAATAAAAAAATTCTACGTGAACCAAACCAACTGGTAACTGAGCAGAACCGTGGACGTTGAAGGCGTCATATTTGTTTTCTTTCTTGGATAATTACTGTTGACTAAGCAATAGCAGTGGGGGGATGACATCATCTCTTGGTCCAGTTTCTGGCTCCACCTCTCCAGGATTTCAGTAGAGTTTTCTCCTCAACTGACATGCGGTTTATTTTTCATATTAACCTTCCTAATGGGATCTACAGACTCCGTGAGCTTTCTCTCTGATGTATGTGAATGAAAATTCTGCTGGTAAGTTTTTGTATCTTCCGATTTAGTGAAGAGGAAAGAAGTTGTTTGTTTTTCCTGTTGGAAAATCCAGTGTCACGTTTCATTTATACTTCAGCCAGAGTTGGGGAGATCCTGAATGCCACGGTCCTGTCGGCTCTTTTAGGGAAGTGCGGCTGAACTAAAACAGAACGTGGGAGTTGATGGATCTTAACTCCTGACATGCTTCATTGTTTATGGAGAAAAGCTGCGGTTACTTGGACGAGATCCATGTTTTAGAAGAACCCACAATACAGGTGCTGGCCAGTAAATTAGAATATCATCAAAAGGTTGAAAATATTTCAGTAATTCCATTCAAAACGTGAAACTTGTACATTATATTCATGCAATGCACACAGACCAATGTATTTCCGATGTTTATTACGTTTAATTTTGATATTTATAGGTGACAACCAATGAAAACATCAAATCTGGTATCTCAGAAAATTAGAATATTCTAAAGGCCAATGAAAAAATGTTTGTTTCTCTAATGTTGGCCAACTGAAAAGAATGAACATGAAAAGAATGTGCATGTATAGCACTCAATACTTAGTCGGGGCTCCTTTTGCCTCAATAACTGCAGTAATGCGGCGTGGCATGGACTCGATCAGTCTGTGGCACTGCTCAGGTGTTATGAGAGCCCAGGTTGCTCTGATAGTCGTCTTCAGCTCCTCTGCATTGTTGGGTCTAGCGTATTGCATCCTCCGCTTCACAATACCCCATAGATTTTCTATGGGGTTAAGGTCAGGCGAGTTTGCTGGCCAATCAAGGACAGGGATACCATGGTCCTTGAACCAGGTGCTGGTGGTTTTGGCACTGTGTGCAGGTGCCAAGTCCTGTTGAAAGGTGAAGTCTGCATCCCCATAAAGTTGGTCAGCAGCAGGAAGCATGAAGTGCTCTAAAACTTCCTGGTAGACGGCTGCATTGACCCTGGACCTCAGGAAACAGAGTGGGCCAACACCGGCAGATGACATGGCACCCCACACCATCACTGACGGTGGAAACTTTACACTGGACCTCATGCAACGTGGATTCTGTGCTTCTCCGCTCTTCCTCCAGACTCTGGGTCCTTGATTTCCAAAGGAAATGCAGAACTTGCTTTCATCAGAAAACATAACTTTGGACCACTCAGCATCAGTCCAGTCCTTTTTGTCCTTGGCCCAGGCGAGACGCTTCTTGCGCTGTTTCTTGTTCAAGAGTGGCTTGACACACGGAATGCGACACCTGAATCCCATGTCTTTCATGAGTCTCCTCGTGGTGGTTCTTGAAGCGCTGACTCCAGCTGCAGTCCACTCTTTGTGGATCTCCCCCACATTTTACAATGGGTTTGTCGTCACAATTTTCTGCAGGGTGCGGTTATCCCTAGAGCTTGTACACTTTTTTCTACCACATTTTTTCCGTCCCTTCGCCTGTCTGTTAATGTGCTTGGACACAGAGCTCTGCGAACAGCCAGCTTCTTTAGCAATCACCTTTTGTGTCTTGCCCTCCTTGTGCAAGGTGTCAATGATTGTCTTTTGGACAGCTGTTAAGTCAGAAGTCTTCCCCATGATTGTGGTGCCTTCAAAACAAGACTGAGGGACCTTTTAAAGGCCTTTGCAGGTGTTTTGAGTAAATCAGCTGATTAGAGTGGCAGCAGGTGTCTTCTATATTCAGCCTTTTCAGAATATTCTAATTTTTTGAGATACCAAATTTGGAGTTTTCATTAGTTGTCACTTATGAATATCAAATTTAAATGTAATGAACATTGGAAATACATTGGTCTGTGTGCATTGCATGAATATAATGTACAAGTTTCACGTTTTGAATGGAATTACTGAAATATTTTCAACCTTTTGATGATATTCTAATTTACTGGCCAGCACCTGTATTTGTGAAACTCACGACCTTGTAAACACTCATTATTTTATTTTTCCATCTTCTGCTTTCAATACCCGGAATAACTAGTCATTTTTCTTAAAATTGGATTTGCCTTTCATATGAGGACTAAACATGATAAAAAATCAGCTAAATGAGTTTATCATGTGAAAGGGACTTTGAATTAGCAGCTCTTAACACCTTCTGCTCTAATGCTGCTCCTACCTCGGGCTGCTTTAACATTCAGGATGGCAGCAGAGCTCTATTGATCGCCTTGATTGAGCTGTTAAATAAATTGCGAGTCAGACGTAATCCAATTTTACTGCCGTCCTCGGCCTCTCCACGCTGGAAAATGACAACAACGTCACACAGAGTGAAGTCTGGATGGAAGACGGCGTTGAAAAGACACACGGGTCTGCACAAAGGTGGAAACACACACTCGCAGCGTGAAATTAACTTTTCGCCTCACTGAGAGTTGTTAAGCTAATTCAAGATTTTAGCCACTGAGTTATATTCATCATTTAAAGACATTTTTCTGTGCACGTTTTAAGCTAAATTAATGGGTTCAAATGCTGTTTTAGGTCATGCTCTGAGAGGTCAAGTGCATCATCACTCTGATTTAAGCCTGCTCTGTGTCAGCAGGAGCTCCACAGTCGAGCCTTAATTTGTTGTCGGTGTGCAGGGAGAATATAACAGGTGCTGCGTTGTTGCAGTCTCCACCAGTGTGGTTTTAGCTGCTAAAACCAGATTTCACTGGCATTTAATGGGTGGTGGGTTCAGTCACTGGACATTCAGCACACGATTCAATATTCCACGTGCTAGCCTCTCATTTATATGTGCACACAAATATAACTGAGGATTCCTCCCCACATTTGCCGATTCAGCACTCCTCGCTTCTTGGGTAAAAGGGGGTGGGGGGCTCTGTAAAATACCAGGCTGCCCATTTGAGAGGAATTGGATGAAAGTTGGACTACTTCAGAACTGAAATACTACCACTGAGTCATCGTGTTAGATGGAATATTCTGTCGGTGCGGCAATTTGACTTGTTACCCCGAGTGTGCCGACTATAATGCAGCAATTTCTGGTTACATTCGCGGCTGTAAAGTGTTCAGAGGTTATGTTGATGCATATGCTTGTGAGGATTCATGAAATTCATGTTCAAACGCAAGGATAAATACTTATATGACTGAATTTAACTTTGGCTTAATGAAACAAAAATAGAAATGTTTAAAATCTAAAGCACTTGTTGACGGTGGGCGTCGCAGAAAAAATAAACAGATTTTGGAGCTAAATAAGCTGCCGTTCAGATGTTGTTTACAGGGGAATTCTTTAGGGGAAATCTCCACACGTATTCACTTATTCTAACCTGCCTGCAGGCAAAACCTGTCAGTCATTTAAAACGTGCTTTTATTTCCCTTCATGATGTCAAACCACAATTAAATAACTCGAGCCTTTCCCCTGGTTAGTTGCATAGTAAATTTAACTTAGTAAAACGGGTGAGGTGTCACCAAACCTGAGAAACGTCTGATGATAATAAGATTTCTGCCAGCAGCCCTCTGTGTTTACTCACCTCCTGATAATCAGCATGAAGTCTGATTGATGCTCGAGTGTTTTTGAGGGTTTTTTTCACACCAAGAAGGAGCTAATTTTGTCTGCTTGTTGTTGGGCAGGTGGTGCACGGTAAAAATATGTCCTTTGTTCTGAAAATTGCTGTTTTTATGTGAGTGGATGAGAGCAGCTCGTTTGGTTTTATAGAAAAATGTCTGTTAAACCAAAACAGCCGGCGGGAAGCTTGTTGAGCTGAGGAGGTGTCGTGGATGTGTGAAAACGAATCAGGTTTGTCTTGATTCAGATTCAGACTGGCTGAAGTTTCACTGCGAGGCTTCCTGCCGAGGAGAGGTTGCAGCATCTGTGGATGACTGAGGTTGAACGTGCAGTGGAGTTTAGCTCTGCTTGCTCTGACTGGATGATGGCAGCTTGTAAATTGAGAGATAGCAGAAATCTCCTCGCTGCATCCTCAAGGTGCATCTGTAGCTCTGTCGCCAGCAAAGGAGTTTGGAAGATTTTTTAGAGGTTAAATCTAATCTGTCTGCAGAATATTGCCCCCACATTAGCATATAAATGTGCTACTTGTGAGTCGCGTGTTTAATATGAACGAGATTTAAAAGTATAATCATACACAAAGTGATGATGTGGCAGTGAATGGGACAAACACAAGACGAGGGAGGTGTGCTGATGAGCTTGTGTATCTGTGCCATCCTTTTGAGTTTGTGTGTGAGACATAATGAGAGTGTGTGTGTGTGTGTTTCTGCGCCTGTCTGCCCATGTGAATGACAGAACAATCAGCACGGGCCTCAACAGGAGAAATATACACTCATCACCAAAATGCAATCTCACCCCGATCCCCTCTGCTTTCCTTCCTCTTTACCTCCTCCTAACAGAAACCAAAGCAGAAAGACTGGCATCCTCCCGATGGCTTCATCCTGGGCCTGTGGACTTTAATCCTCCTGGTGTTTTTCAAGACTTACGGCATCAAGCACCTCAAACACATCTTCTGAGGACCTGCTACTCGCACATCTGGACACCTCAGGACCAAGGGTCCTTTTTGGAGGGATCAGGGTGGAGGTTAGAGTGCTGTTTGTGACCACCATGTTGCTCTGAAAGTGGGAAAAGTGTGCAGCAAGAACTACTGATTTTCTGAAAACTACAAAAAAAAAAAAAAAAACTGTGCCTTTTTTTATTTGAAAGAACTTGCATTCACTTTTTTATTTTCTGCCTCACTAAGGACTTCTACAAATGTATTTATTTGTATCGATGCCGAGTTTCGTCACGCCAGTCCTCAGCTGCATTGATACGCTTTAAAAAAGCACCGAACTGAGCCCGCAGATAATTTAATTTGGTGCGAGAGCGTGCCGCCGTGCATATTTCAGCAGCCACAGCCTATTTGTTTAAGTGCTACTCGGTGCGTCTGCTGGGTCAGAAAAGAAAAAACGTGCAAGGCTGATTGGCTGTGAGAGCTCTGTGGAGAGATATCTATTGAACGTTCATATGCGGTACCGTCCTGAAAGATAACTATTGCAGATAATCCCATCTCACACCAGGAAGCTGTTTTCATTCACTAAATGTGGAAACATCTATTAGTTCCACTGCTGATTGTATTCTGGCTGATGTGTCTGGTTCTACAGCTGCATTAAGCGAGTGCCCCCCAGGGGGCCACCAGCCCAAACGAATCTCCTTCTCTTAGGGCGAAGCCAAAAGAAAAGACGACCTTTCTCACCTTGTGTAGCTGCTCTGCATTAGGCTTGTTGTTCGGAGGGGGAGTGTGAGATTGATTCTAAAGGTGTAAGGATTGAACTGGTTGTGGTTTGTCTTCGCTCCTTGGCGTGAAACCCGCCCACCGGCTGCACGCTGCCAATCCACCTTGCAGCTGAAATGAAAAAAGGACAGAGTTGGTAATGAAACCATATGTACCGAGCAGCAGCTGCTGCGTCAGCCGCTCCGGCTATCTTTTCTTATACATTATTTATGCTGCTTTTTTTTCACCTCTTATTCCTGTTCCTTATATTTCCTGTAATCTTGTTTGTTTTACTCTCCTTTCAAAGGGATCAAACACTGTTTTTTTCCCCAGTGAAATTACATTTGATTGAATATAAAATAAAAAGAATAAATGTTTTTAACTGATTTCTGTTTTCCTAATTGCAGGCTGTGGCTTGTGGCGACTACTTGGTAGGTTTAACACTTAAACTGGGTCACGGTGGAATATTCGGTGCATGCAAACATTTAGCAATAGTTAAGGTTGTATTTGAGTCACGCGGTGTCTTAATTATGCCACAAATTTTTGTATTCATTATTTTTAGAGCAGTTTTTGTCATCAGTGCCTTACAAAGTTGTCTCACAGTTTCTGACAAAATTCAGAATCTGGAAAGTTCCCCACATCTTAGACACTGTTTGTGGGTAGGGTTGACTTTAACAGCCTTAAACACATGCTTCACTAAGCACACAGTAAAAGTTGTTTTATGCCACAAAGCTTGAGTTGAATTAAACTCCTACAGGAAAACATTTCCGTCCACAGAGGCTTATAAATCTAATTTTCAATCCCGTTTTAAGCAGCTGCTCAAATATCCTCATCCATCCAGCCTGGAAGCAGACAAAATAACTCAACGCTGCTGCATCTCAGATGTTTGATCTTAAACCCTCTTCAGATCGGACACCAGGTTATTTTTGCCCCTGCTTCAGTAGATGGAATTGGAAAAACTCTCATGCTCCATCTCTGCTGTCGCTATGGTTTCTGTATGCTAATAAAGATCGGTGTCCATCACACCTGACTCACTGGGGAGAGAAAACCAGCGACAAGCAATGGTGGAGCAGCCTCCTCCAAAGAGATGTTGGAGTTTGGGGTTGAAAAGTCGAACATAATGATTTGTAAAGATCATGCAGGTTGTTCAAACCACAAAGGCCTCTGGGTGCACACATATCGACCTGTTCTTTACAAATGAAGCAGTGGGTGACAGTGAGCCTTTCTGTTCCTCTGCCAAGTTAAAGATTTTTCTAAACTGGAGTTTGGATTCCTCTAATTCTTCCTGCTGATTATAATCAGGTGTGTTGAAGCAGAGAAAAGACAGAAACGAGGGATTTCTTTGCTTCAACACAGGTGTTCATTTGGACCCAGACTGGTTTAATGGAGCTCATAAAGGAGCATTTTAGTGTGAATATGTGTTTGTGTCGCTAAAATTTACCAGTTTCTCAGCCTCAACCCGTGATCGTCAGGCTTCTGCAGAGCTTAATGACCCGCTGAACAGGTGATCCAACTATTATTAGGTATGTTGGTGCAGGGAAACATCTAAAATGTGTTAGATAGGGGCTCTCGATAAGGTGGGACTGAGGAGGAGGGAGAACCGAAGATTACCTATTAAAGATGAGCTTGGTAGGAGTGACAAAGATGCTCATGTTTAGATGTTTTAGCGATTAAATCATTGAGGCTGGACTGAGATGGACTTACTTATGCTTCTGAAATAATCACCAACACGGTCACATGACCAAACAATTACTACATGACAAGCCCCCTTTGAAACAGATACACAAACATCAACTAGATGGAAATAAATATCGATTGTTGATAGGCCCAGCTTCAGTTACTGGACCAATACGATATGGTAAATGTGTAATGTGTTAAAATGAAGTGAGAATTACATCCAGTGGACAAATGTGGGTACTGTAGTCTATTTGAACAAAAAATCACTTTCTTACTCCCGTCAGTTTCATGGCTGTAGCCAGTTACGGATCAGTGCCAGAAGATTCTGGATGAGCTCTTGGGTGTTTTATGGTAGGGAGCGCTTACTACACTCATTACGGTAGAATTCCTTCAGCTTTAGTGGAGTTGGCTGTCTTGCTTTTAGCTTGCTAATATAGTTCTGAACCACTCATCAGAGGAAGCAAAACGCCATGATCTAATCATTATTCACCTCACACATTTTACTGTAACATTGAGTTGTTGGTAATTGAAAACATAACGAGATATTTTTAGAGCCGACTACTTGCTTCCAAATCACCATCAGCACTGTTAGCTCAATGTTAGCCTCCAGCCTGCTTCACCTAGTAAAGTAAAACAAAACTATGCCATGGTTTCTTAGTAGTATAAGAAATAACTTCTGGGTCGCTCCTGTTTACTGGCTTTGATTCCTCAAAACAACTCTGGAGCATTTTGCCTTCTGGTGTCGAATCACATTGCAGCAGTAGATTGGCACAGACTAGGAAATCCTGTGGGCTCACAGATGGTTAACGGTAACTACACCCCTCCTTTGCCATTTTGAGAGGAGAAAAAGTGACAACCCCCCAGCCAACTGAGACGCAAATCTGTTTCAATTCCTGTTTCCTTTCTTCCAACATGATTGAGACTTTAAGATAGTTTTTGTGATATAGTTTTTGTGATTTTTCCCCCCGCTGTAGAATTCTTACATATTGCACCTTTAACTAATTTCATCCAATATTGATACTGCAGACATATTGTGCATCCTTAGATGTAAAAGCAGAAGGATGCTTAAGTTGGAGCCGCCCGGTTGGAGATCTAGAGGAAGACCAGAGGAAATTTATGAATGTGGTGAATGAAGATGTTGAGGAGAGGGAGATGGAGCCAGATGATTTGCTGTAGCAGCCCTTAAGGGGAAAGGATTTCTAATTGAAACTAAATTAAAGATAGCATTCTATTAAACAGAGATAATCTTGTGTATAACTATCTTCAAAATATTATGCATGATCTTGCTACAGACAGCACCAAGACTAAATATCACTGGAGCAAAATTGTGAGTGTAAAGTTTATGCAGCTGCATTTTGTGTTTAAACACTGATAATCTGCTCCTGACAGCACTCTGATAGCATTTTAGAATATCATTTAGTATTATTAGTTTGAACTAAAACGCCTCATGGGTTTAAAGTTCTGCACAAACTCAGTAAAAAACTGCAAAAACAGGAAAATGTTTTTTTTGTTGGGGTGAAACTGTTATTGGGAAATCTGCCCGCAAGCAGTTAATGAAACTTGACATTTTCCTGCAAAAACAAACCCAAAGTTTTCTTCATTACTCAGTAAAAATATCCGAATTCTCAGTAAGGAAATTAAAACTCTATGCTTAAAGAAAAAACACAGACATGGTGTTGCTTATAGCTTTCAAGCAAATACAGGTGAAACAGGAAAAATTAGAATATGGTGCAAAAGTTCATTTATATCAGTAATTCATCTTAGACTGAGACCATCTAAAGGCTCAGGAACCCTTTGCTGGTGTTTTTGTTTCATTAACTGATTAGAGTGTGACACTTTGAGTCTAAAATATTTAATCTTTTCACAATATTCTAATTGTCTGAGCTTTTGAGTTTGGGGTTTTTATACTGTAAGCCACAATGATCACAACTATATCAAATAAAGGTTTGAAATATCTGGATTTGCATAAAATGAGTATCTCATGAATTAGTTTCACCTTTTAACCCTCCCAGGTGACCCCTATAGGAACGTGGGTGGGTTCAAGAATAAAAAAACAAAACAAACAAAAAAAAAGCCCACTACATTTCACTCAAAACTCTGACCAGAGGGCTTCCTGCAGCTGGATTAGTCAGGAAACAGAGAAACTCAAAACAGCACACACAGTGTCCATTGGACCTCACCGGGACTGCAAAGGGCAAAATTTGGACCAAAACCCTGGAAATTCTCACAGGACTTCTCGCCACATCTGGATAAGTGAAGAAATAAAAGAAATAGTAAAATCACCTGGGGTTCATCTAGCACCATTAGGAATGTGGAAGGGTTAAGTCGAATTACTGAAATAAATTAACTTATTCTAATTTGTCAAGTTTTGCCTGTTTTCAGTAGACAGTTTCATAACTAGTTTATAAGGAATCTGGGAAAAAAGTAAGTTTTATTTTTTTTACCACATCTGCAGAGCTCTGATCATAACTTCTAACTTTAAACCTGCCCTCATAAGCTGCAGAGATTTGGGGAAACATCTGATGCCCACGTAATAATCTTGAGTTCCTGAGTTACACAACATCTTTCAAGACTAATGATGCTTTTGTTGCAAAGATATGAAGCTTTTTTTCTAAAAAAAATTCTCAAACTCCATCATAGCAGCAAGTTTAATATATTTATTGCCTGATATAAAACTTAATCTTTGTAGTTATTTTAAAAACTGTTCTGGATGGGTTTTTGTGTAAATCTCACCTGAGGCCAAACTTACAAGTGATTAAATTTTTAAACAGATCTGGATTCATGGTTTATTTATTTGGCTTTGGGTGAGATCGTTTGTTTTATAACTCACTTCACTGATTTATATTAAGACTTAATTTTATGCCCTATTATTCGTGAGCACCTTTGAGTGACAGGTGAGTAAATCTGTTTGTCGTGCTCTGTGCATATAAATCACATTTCTGTTTAAAACAAGTCACCCGTGCAGGAAATGCTGCTTGTTTTAGGCTCAGACGGGTAAGGATCTCACAAAAACAACCTGTTAATTAATCCTCTTTAATTAGCTAATCTGTTTAACTATTTTTGTTCCTTATGGGTCAGGTGAATTTAAGTTATTGCGTCTTTGGGGTTGTGGAAAAAATAAATCAAGTGTTATTTCTTGGCCACAACACCCCGTCTGGTTTTCACTAGTATTTAGAAAAAACAAACTGCTTCTAGTGTAGTGTCACAAATTTCTTGATTTAGCTTTTTTCCCCATTAAGTATTCCAGATCTGCAAAGACTAAAACCTGAGTAAATACAAAATGTTCTTTTCAAGTAATTGTGTCAATTATCAAAGTAAAAAAAATATGTCAAAAGTAACTCGGGGAGAAGGTGGCAGAGGAGTAATGTGTCCACCTCAAAACCAGAAGGTTGCATGTTCGCACCCCCCTCAGCATGTCACAGTTGTGTCCTTGGGCAAGACACTTCACCTGCCTTGCCTGCTGGTGGTGGTCGGAGGGGTGGCGCAGGTGTAAGGTCTGCCATCAGTGTGCCCCAGGGGTGCTTTGGAGTGCTCCGAGTCAGAAAAGCGCTATACAAGTGTAGGTTATTGATCACTTCAACTTCATTTGAGTAAAGTTGTGAGCTCTGTTTTATAAGCCAGCTATAAAATGCTAGCTAGCTCTGCTGCAGAACATGTTTAAACCTGGAGGTGGAACACAGCTTACAGTTTTTGGTTGTTTCTTGTTTGAAGCTGTGGTCCGTTAGCCTGGCAGGCCGTCCTATATACGTGATTTTGTAGTCTGGCCTCGACACATGGACGAATCTCAGTCTCGGGGCACGATCTATGGTTGTCTTTAAAACTGTCTCCACAACAATGCAGTCCGCCATACTCCATTAAAAAAAGATGCAAATATATCCTTTTTCTAAATAAATGACTTAAGTACCTTTATCTGCTCTTGACTCAAACAAAGCCCAATTCTAAATAGTCCAAAGTTGATTTCAAAGCCATTTGAAATGAGATTTCACCAAATTTCTGGAAGGGGCTAAAGGCCACTCTTTATACAGCGCAAATGGACACTAAATGTTTTTGACATGTTCCTGCTCTTTTCTGACTAACTGCTAAATAGAGATTTCATTGGGAGCTGCAGGTGCTGCTAATCATATTAAGCAGGTTACGTCTAAAACCGATAGTTCAGCACTCAGGATTCTAGCATACCCCTGATAACACTTAACATTTACAGACCAACATTAATTCAATGCAGGTTGAGTTAGCATTCAAGCTAGGTAGGTGGGATAAGCTGGTGGCGTCTGCATTTGCCCTCAGTGCATGGTGGGTACTGGGTTGCATTCTCGTTGACTGGAAGCTCATAATTCAGTCGGTAAAAGTCATAGGCTTGTACTTCCGTAGATGCCAGGAGAGAGACTTGAGGGACATGTAAATATTGAAAGATTACTTGCATACCCCATAGCTTTAAATCTTTATTGTATTTTGTTGTCTTTGTCTTTTTATTGCTGTTTGACATCTTTTTACATCATGTTTGTCAATGCTATCTTACTGTGTTTAAGATGGTGACACACTTTGATTTGGCCCAGCTGTTACCATCTCTTTTTCTCCAAACTGAGGTTGTTCAAAGAGCCATCTACAGCAGGTAAGATTCCAGTCATTCACATTTCTATAGAAGTTAATCTAAAAAGGTTTGCACAATTAATTTGAGCTATTAATAAAGTTTTTGATCAGATTAACTCAGACTATTGACGGTTCCCTGCTGCATGTAAGACACTTACTACTCATTAGCTCTCCACATACAGTCAGGTCCATAAATATTGGGACATCGACACAATGCTAACATTTTGGGCTCTATACACCACCACAATGGATATCAAATGAAACGAACAAGATGTGCTTTAACTGCAGACTGTCAGCTTTTATTTGAGGGTATAAACATCCAAATCAGGTGAACGGTGTAGGAATTACAACAGTTTGCATATGTGCCTCCCACTTGTTAAGGGACCAAAAGTAATGGGACAGAATAAGAACCATAAATCAAACTTATACATTTCAATACTTGGTTGCAAATCCTTTGCAGTCAATTACAGCCTGAAGTCTGGAACACATAGACATCACCAGACGTTGGGTTTCATCCCTGGTGATGCTCTGCCAGGCCTCTACCGCAACGGTCTTCAGTTCCTGCTTATTCCTGGGGCATTTTCCCTTCAGTTTTGTCTTCAGCAAATGAAATGCATGCTCAATCGGATTCAGGTCAGGTGACTGACTTGGCCATTGCAAAACAGTCCACTTCTTTCCCCTCAAAAACTCTTTGGTTGCTTTTGTAGTATGCTTTGGGTCATTGTCCATCTGCACTGTGATGCGCTGCCTAATGAGTTCTGAGGCATTTGGCTGAATATGAGCAGAAAATATTGCCCTAAACACTTCAGAATTCATCGTGCTGCTTTTGTCAGCAGTCACATCATCATTAAATACAATAGAACCATTTCCACTGGCAGCATACATGCCCACACCATGACACTTCCAGTACCATGCTTCACTGATGAGGTGGTATGCTTAGGATCATGAACAGTTCCGTTCCGTCTCCATACTCTTCTCTTCCCATCACTCTGGTACAAGTTGATCTTGGTCTCATCTGTCCATAGGATGTTGTTCCAGAACTGTGAAGGCTTTTTTAGATGTTGTCTGGCAAACTCTAATCTGGCCTTCCTGTTTTTGGGGCTCACCAATGGTTTACATCTTGTGGTGAACCCTCTGTATTCACACTGGTGGAGTCTTCTCTTGATTGTTGACTTTGACACAGATACACCTACCTCCTGGAGAGTGTTCTTGGTCTGGCCAACTTGAAGGGTGTTTTCTTCACCAGGGAAAGGATTCTTCGGTCATCCACCACAGTTGTTTTGTGTGGTCTTCCGGGTCTTTTGGTGTTGCTGAGCTCACCGGTGCGTTCCTTCTTTTTGAGAATGTTCCAAACTGTTGTTTTGGCCATGCCTAAAGTTTTTGCTATCTCTCTGATAGGTTTCTTTTGTTTTTTCAGCCTAATGATGGCTTGCTTCACTGATAGTGACAGCTCTTTGGATCTCATCTTGACAGTTGACAGCAACAGATTCCAAATGCAAATAGCAGACTTGAAATTAACTCTGGACCTTTTATCTGCTCATTGTAACTGGGATAATGAGAGAATAACACACACCTGGCCACATCACTCCGCTTCTCCTCCAGCTTCACTGGCTGCCAGTCAACTTCAGGGTTCATTTCAACATCCTGGTTCTGGTCTATAGGGCCTTACATGGACAAGCACCATCATACATTGGTGATCTTCTTAGTCCCTACACCCCCAGCAGGTCCCTGAGGTCCAGTGATCAAAGCCTACTGGTTGTGCAGCACCAGGCTAAAGACCAAAGGTGACAGATCATTTGCTGCTGTGGCCCCCAGACTCTGGAACTCCCTCCCCTGAGCCTGAGTGGACTCAGTGGTCTCCTTTAAAAAGCAGCTGAAGACTCACTTGTTCAAGCTGGCTTTTGTATGACCTTCTTCACCACTCTCTCTTTATTCTGCTCTCCCCACCTATTCCACCTTCCTCAGGATCCACTGATTTCCCTCTTTCCTGTTCACTCTCTCTCTTTCTTAACATTTTTTAAATCACAATTGCCTATTTTTTAACATTTTCTAAATTCTCTTTTATATTTTTACAGTTTTTGTTTTTGTGAAGCGCCTCGTGATTTTTATCTTGAGAGGTGCTATAGAAATGATATTTTCTTCTTCTTCCATGGAACAGCTGAGAAGCCAATTGTCCCATTACTTTTGGTCCCTTACCAAGTGGGAGGCACATATGCAAACTGTAGTAATTCCTACATCGTTCACCTGATTTGGATGTAAATACCCTCAAATATAAGCTGACAGTCTGCAGTTAAAGCACATCTTGTTCGTTTCATTTGATATCCATTGTGATTGTGTATAGAGCCAAAATATTAGCATTGTGTCGATGTCCCAATATTTATGGACCTGACTGTAATTCCACTAACTGATAACTATACTTCTAAGTGATTTAGTCAGATTTAAATAGCAATCACATGGTTGGTAGTAAAAACACGTCTTTGTTGTGGTTTAGTGTCGGCACCTGCAGCTGTTTACAACGTTTTAGAGGTAATCGTGTAGAGTGAAACAGGAAGCTGTGGAGAGAGCACTCATGTATTTGACCTACAGCGTCTGCTGTCCCATTACTCATGTTGCAAGGATGTGGAAAAATCGATAGGGACTTAGTAACAGCATGTATCATTAAAATAACTGTGTGTCTCATCACTTTTTCCTGACTGACACCTGGTTTTTATTCATGAAGTAGAGGAGAACCGAGAGGAAAGGTTCACATGCAGCTCATGAAATACAATCCAGAGCAAGAGAGTGACAGATCGCACGCTCAAGTTAACAAAAAAAAAATACTGTATTTTTCTAAACTGTGTCACTTCTCCAAGAGGTGATTCAGGCTCACAGTAGAAGCAGCAGATGAATATGGTAGATGGATGCCGCTGCTGCTCTCCAGCTCTCGATCTTCATCTCACACTTGTCTTCTGTGACATGGCTGAGCTTTTACATTGTAGTTAAATAAATTGCACTATTAGCTGCTGACAGGAGCCAACAAAGACTTATAATATAAACGTACAGGATGGAAAGAAGCGCACACACAAGATAAAACATCCCAGAGACAGTTACACACCTGCCAATCATCCCGGATGTGCTGCAGAGCAAAGTTTGATTTGGATGAGCTCGTTGTGCACACATCTCACAGGCAGAGTAAACGAAAGCCAAGGGAGTGATTTATTTAGCTGCTTTGACAGAGATTGAGCCTTTTGTTGCATGAGACGAGGGTTTACAGATTCCCATCCAAGCTGACCTACACAGTCTTTAGAAACTGCAGACTATTTTGACATTTAAATAATGATTCACACTTTGCAACAGTCACATGTAACACCTTCGTTTGTTTTCAGCCTACGTTGTTTTCTAGACTACCCTGATGCATTTTCAGGTGCTTGAATGGTTTGTGAATCCTGCACGAACCTTTCATCTGACAGGGAAACCTAACACCAGTGATCTGTGATCCTTCTGGTGAACACACACACACACACACACGCACGCACACACACACACACGCTTCAGGGAAGTGTTTGATGATCCTTTCATCTCTTAACGATGTTCTCAAACTGGATCACTCCTTTGGTGACTGGTGTCCAGTGGTCCCCTCAGCACCAGTGTTCACCACAGATCCATCCATGTCTGAAGCTTTTCTTCAACCCCAAAATCCAGTCACGTCTTCTGGGGAGCAGCAGGGGCCGTCCCCTCCAGCGTCCGGTTGGCTGGCAGCGGCGGGGGGCTCCAGTCGGGCTGATAGAAGTGGATGTCAAACGTCCGTGCCCAGTTGGCAAATACCCGCTTCTCCGTGATGAAGCGGTGGTGGCTGCCACGCCTGCCGCGCTCGTGGGAAATGTACATGGCACACTCATCCGGGCCGCGTGGCTCGTAGTAGTGATAAGGGACAGATTGGTGCTGGGGCTCCCTGCAGTGACAGAAACAGAACCAGGAAGCTGTCATACAGGTTTTAATGAGCCTCTGGAGTTCCATGCAAGGTTTTTACATTTCAAGATTATTCTGGTGACCATTTTAGGGATGAAAAGAGATGCAAAAACATTCATTTAGCTCTTATAAAATCAAGATGAAATTGATCATCACGTAGACGTTACACTCTTAACATGGAGGTTCAGACAGACTTGAAAACAGATGACAGCTGAAATGGACCAGAATCAAAACTCGGGATATCTTAGAGCTTCTGATGTCCTCTTTAATCCTCCTGAGCCGCTGCTGATTGGGTCTAACTGTAGACACATAATTAGAAATCATGCAACGTTCCTGCTGAAATGACTGTTTGTCCTCAAAGGAACAGTTTTAGATGGGTTCCAGATTCCCATGATGATTCTATCTTTCTGAGTAAATTGAGATTTCTTGTGAACATTTTGGATTTCCTTTAAAGGGATATTTCACCCCTAAGTGAACTTTGATCTGTTGTCATATTCCCTAGGGTTACTGTACAACTTTTTGGTATTTTTAAATCATTTTCTTGAGCCAGCTTAAAGATGTTTAAGCTGTAATTCTTAAGTGTTTTATGTCATTTTTCAGCCATTTGTGCATACACTAGCTGTAGGATGAAGGGAAAATACTTAAGCAATTGGCTCGAGCTAGGAAAAATTATGGTATGGAGAGATTTCACTGACGAATGAGAATAAATGAGAACAAGAAACTCCATAGTAATGGTGTCATTTAAGAGTGAGGCAAACAAAGCTGTAAAATTAGGTAGAAAACAATTTCATCTGGATTTTTAAGATGAAGAATAAATGTTTGTAAATCCTCAGTCTGTTCACTTCCAGTGAAATCTGCAGGCATCCACCGACTTAAAGGATCTCTAACAATCTGCAAGCAATCTCTCAAAGAAATGAGGCAACTCTTCGTGAGCGTGGAGATTGAATTTACTCATTGACCCAAAATAAAAAATTATTCACTGGTCGATGAGAACTTGGCTCCAGGACATACTGAACATTGAACAGTTTGTTCTCTTTTATTGAGAAATCTAATAAGATGTGTTCCTTGTTCAATAAAATCCTCCAATTAAAGCGTGAGCTGAGATGAACAAGACGTGAGCTGTAAATCAAATCGTTAAACTCTGCTAACGAGGCTCGGCACCAGGAGCAGAATGGAGATTCACCGGCTGACTGCTGCTGTTTCTGCTCGCTGCGTCTCTCAGTGACGAGGTCTGAGTCACCGGGAAATAAGGCCTTACTAAAAGCTAAAAGTAAAATATTTTCTGATGCTTTTAAAATTCCTCCCAGTCTCTTTTGTTCAGCTGCGTCAAGCTGCTTTCTTATTTGGGGGTATTGATTTATTTATTTATATTTTTGCATAAATTCGCAGGTAAACTAATTATCTTAAAGAAGCCTTGAAAATAGAAACAGAAAATGCAGAAGATATTTAAATTCTTCAATTGAAAATGTTAAATTAAATTTCTCATTTTTAATACATTTGCAGAGGTATCTTGCGTGTTTCAGGAACTAAAAGTGAGCCAGGTCACAGTTGAGCTGAACACAACAGGATTTCAACACTTATTTCCTCATATTTAGACATCTCGCCTCTGATTGGCTAACAGCAACAAATGATTCGTTAGTTACATCAGTTTGCGCTGCTACATTGATGTTTTATCTCCACAAATAACACAAGTTTTAAGGAGTTCTGCGATGTGGTGGAGTTTCTAATGCTAACAGTTAGCTTCTACTAGTCGAGACGTTTTCTGCTGTTTCCTGGATGCTAACCCAGTCACAGGACTTTTTGGCCCCCTTCTGTTGTAGGTCCAGAAATCTCTGGAGCGGCATGGTTAGGGCTGAGCAATAACACAGCCCACTGATTGGTTGACAGATATACATCACTACTTGCAAAAAGCAAAACAAATGGAGTTCTGCTGTTTGTATTTTCATTAGTCGTACATGAATGTGAAAAAATGCCAGCAAGTAGCAGCAAGTTTTGATCGTCTTCCGAGCTCTATACATTCCCCACTGCCATCGTTGGAGGAGAAGCTAGCAGGATCAGTAAGGAAGATTTTTTTTCTCAGCAGATAGCAGCTGAGAATAATTTGAGCTGACGTTGGATCGATGTCGGGCCAAGCTGATTAAAGCCCAAGGGGTGTAAATGGGAGAAATACTTGCAGGTGCTACGACGCGCTGGATGCTATTTATAGTCAAAAATGAAAAATTGTTGCACAACTTCTTTACAAAATCGCGCATGACTGTTTAACCCCACTTGCCGACATGAGAGCCAAAACTGTGATAGAAACGCTCTCCAACGATGGAACACGCCGGTCCACAATCCCTCGCTCCGCGCCGAACCTTGCAGCTTTAGTGACAGTGTGACGTAAATCTGTCAGGCTTTTCTATCAGTAGTTAATGCAGGACATAGGTGTAGGAGACTATTTTCATGTTTAGCCTGTACTGAGTGACCGATTATAATCATGCATGTTAATTAACAAATGTTTTTTTTCAGTGAAGTACCACTTCAAGACTTTTAGCAGGCCAACACATTCTCACTCCCAGCGCGTCAAAAACAAATGCTTGGCCAGCCACCCTCCGCGTCAGACCCCTGATGCCAAAAGTGCCCTTTTTCGTCACATATGTGCGAAAAGGGGGTTTCCCTTTTTCTGACTGCAGATCCCAATGCAGCGTAAAACTGACGCGATGAGATGTCCGCAGCCAGGGCACCAAGCAAGCTCAGTGTACCTCACCCTAACCTTATCCTCTTGTTATTTAACCTTCCCCTCACCCCTATCCTAACCTTAACCATCTTGCTCGCTAACACGTTAGTGATGTCGGTTGCTCTAAAAGCCGGCTCAATGAAGTGAACGGCAGGAGCCGCCTCGTCATTGGTCGGGTTTGGACTGAGGCAACGCGAGGGGGAGGTTTCATCTACCAAGGTGGAGGTTAAAAGTAGAGGGTGTTTGTAACCTCCCCCTCGCCAGATGGTATGTTCTAACATTCCCCTTGGGTGGCAAATACGAAAATTCACAGTCAGAATGCATGGGAAAAAAATGCTTGATCACAGTGAGAGTAACGTTTTAGGTAGCAAGAGGGTTAAGGTTAGGATGAGGGTGAGGGGAAGATTATAAATGGCAAAACGTTAAGGTTTAGGTGCGGTTAAATGAGCTGGTTCGGTGCCGCATCAGCGGACATCCCATCGCGTCAGTGTAACGCTGCACTGGGATCTGCAGTTAGAAAAGGGAAAAAACCCTTTTCGCACATAAGTGACGAACAAGGGCACTTTTGGCGTCAGGGGTCTGACACGGAGGGTGGCTGACCAAGCGTTTGTTTTTCACGCGCTGGGAGTGAGAATGTGTTGAGCAGACACTTGGTCAACTTGTGAAAACTGCTGTATTTCATTTAAGGATGCCTGTCATCCCAGCTTTGTGCTGCAGTTTAATTTTCAACAGTTTCTATTTTGCAGCCACTAATATACTAATTACGGCTCATTTGTTTTTCCATACAGCTTCCACCAGGTTTTATAGAAATGCCCTAGAAGCCTCTCAAAAAATTTGCTAATAATTAAAACTGTAAATTTCAAGTAATGTGACATGAATTATTTTCTCTTAAGGCCAATGTATTTCATGCAAGTATTTTATAATTTTCTGCTGCTTTTACTGTCACATCAGAGTTACGTAAGTGTAAAAACAAACTCTTAACTCCATCTAGACTAGGAAATACTATTTTGGAGGATGAATCATTCAAGTAAAATGTGGCTGCGTGCTTAGAGCTGCACATGAGGCTGGTTAGGATCATCAGTAAATGGTTAATAACCGGCATTTCTGTAAGTTAAAGACTTAAAACGTTTGTTTTAACTCAGTGGTTGGATGGCCAGAGGCTGAGTTTTCTCTCTGCATCTTTAGGACTCTTGGTGAATTATTTGTAGGCTACCAGCATGGTGTGAATTTAGGTATTCCACAAACAAGGCCTGCCTCACAGAAATGTATTATCAGCTGCTTGATTCCCTCTAGTTTCAATCTTTCTTATCAGGCACTTGTTCTGCTGTGAATTTGAAGTGACTACATATGCAGCTCTGTCTCAAACCACCTCTGCTTGTTGGTTTTGCTGAAAGTTGTCGTTTACATTCAGCTCCAGAGCCTCACCTGCAGAAGTCAGGGGCCACCATGCCATACACGTTGATCCTATCACACAGCTCCAGAGCGATGGTCATCGTGAACCAGCCGGTGCTCAGCCAGGAGTTGGAAATCTTCCTGTCGAGTAAAGAAAGATGGGAATTTAGGCTTCTGAAACCACAAGGATTTTATTTTTAATTAGACAATCTCTAATCAATATTTTACGACGGAATAAAGATTTATGTCAACCTACAGGTCGATTTTCACATCTGCACGATCATTCAAATCCCCTCACCGCTTCATTAAAATACAGATCCATCCCTAATATTGACCGATACAAACGGACCCTGTCAAACAATCAAAGGCTTTATCAGAAGGAAGCGCTGGTCCACATGGACTTCTGAAGATTAATCATGATTTTTTTTAACTCAATGTGAGCAAAAAAGAAGAGTTTTAGTTTTTTGTTAAAGTTGAAGGGAAAAACTATGACAGCAATATTTAATTTTAATTTTAATTTAGGAAAGCTTACTTCCAAAAATTTACTAGAAATAATAAAAACATATATATATATAACAAAAGGTTACTTCATGATCAATTCAGACTGGAAATATCACTATTCAACATATTCTGGTTGTAGATCATCAGTGTTACGTCATTAATTCAGTAATTTATTTATTTTCGTACCCTAATAGATTTATTTCTAGTTTTAAAGCTTCAATGGCAAA
Organism: Nothobranchius furzeri; assembly: GCF_043380555.1. NCBI lineage: Eukaryota > Metazoa > Chordata > Actinopteri > Cyprinodontiformes > Nothobranchiidae > Nothobranchius > Nothobranchius furzeri. Next base: position 41,714,482 of record NC_091751.1, on the reverse strand, counting down.
ATTGGAAAACAAATTAACTTAAAACTGTTTTTCATGCCTCTTGACAACGTTCTAATGTAGTTTAGCTATAAATATATTGCAGAGATAATAATAATAATAATAATAGAGTGGTTCACTCACATTTGTCTAAAATGTAACTACTGGAGTCATAGAAGAAAAACACCGTTCGAAGTCACGGACAACAAGTTTGGACCGAAAACAGCAACTGGTGTTTAGTTCAGTTCAGTTCAGTTCATTTATTTATAAAGCACTTTAAAACACCCAGCACAGGAACAAAGTGCTGTACAAAAAATACATTAAAACAATAGAAAAAACAGAAAGCAGCAAAGAGAAATAAATAAAACACAGGAGACATAAAATTAAAACAGCCCAATAATAGGAAATAAAAACTAGATAAAAACAGCATTGAAACACACAAAAACAGCTAAAATAAGTCGAAACAAACAAAAAAAAGTAACGGACATCTCACATGGTGTCAAAAGCAAGGGTAGAGAGGTGTGTTTTCAAGAGTGACTTAAAAACAGTTAAGGAACTGGCCTGTCTTATCTCTAAAGGAAGCTCATTCCACAGTTTAGGAGCTGCTACAGCAAAGGCGCAATCTCCTCTAAGTTTACGCCCAGTCCTGGGTACATTCAGGAGCAGCTGATCAGGACCTTGTGTCCTCAGACATCTTGAGTTTCTGGTTCCAGCAGAAGCATCTCGGGGAAGATATGGGGGTGGGGGAATGTTCCAGACCGGTTTTTTTCTTCAAAAGCTAGCTTGTTCTGTAGATTTGCTATATCAGCTTTAACTTACCTGAAGAAGTTTCACATAACAAATAATGGCTAATAAATAAATGTAGTTCCATAGTTAATTTTAATTTAGTCTGTTTCAGTCTTCCATACATCAGAATAATTAATGGAGAGAAAAGTTTGTTATAATTTACATATTTCTTTTTAAACATTTGAGTAGTTAAGTTATAAATCTGCCAGGAGCCGCTTGTCCTTCCACAGCTGGTATTTCAGTGTAAGCATACAGTTAACATGAATATTTGTTAAAATGTCCATATGTTCATTGTCATCAAAGATATTTTCTACTTTTACATTTGTTTTGTTTGAAAGCAAAAGTTGAATTTGCTTAAAAAAAGAATTTCAATAAAATTAATTTTCACAGTGCATCAGTAACACACACACACACACACACACACACACGTCCGATTCATTTACCTGATAAATTTCACTGCTGTCATCAAAAACACCTCTGGAACGATCAGAGAGTCACCAGTTTATGAATATTTCAGTGTCAAAAATGCACCACAGCTGTTCCTGCTTCCTGATCCAGAGTGTGAAGACATTCAGCTGTGAGCTGATGTAACATGGTTAAGATAATTCAGCTGCATGAGACACACACTCCGTTTCATCATCCCTCCAGAGTTTAATGCTGACAATCAGAGCAGGTGCAGATATGTGTTCCAAAAGCCTCATTAACATAGGATAATAATGCACGTCTAAAAGTGAAACTTGCAACTTTTTTTGTCTTTTAAATCATTATTTGGTTTTGTTCACCAACATCAAGCTGCTCACCATATGTGAAGATTGATGAGAGAAAATAAATAAATCTGAGTGCAAGAGGAAAAGCAATTATTCTACTTAATTCACCAAAATCACATTTCCTCGTTCTGTAATTAAATACGCAGCAGTGCCATCTGTATTATTCAAGGGTTATTTATAGAACACTAAACAAAATCAGTAAGAACCAACAGCTTCAAACAGAGCTAAATAAATTAATTCAAAACTGAAATGCAGATCGTCAAGGTGCAAAAATGCGTGTGAGAGAGTAAGTCAAACTCCAGAGGAGGTGGTTCATTAATTTTGATAAACAAAGGTAGCAATAGGCCTCCAAACTGATTCCTTTTGAGTGATGAGGAGTCACATTTGGGCATACTTGGGCATACTTGGCACCTCTCATACCATCTTTACGCTGACGACTGTCAAATCTACTTTTCATTTAAGCCAACTCAGTCAACGAAAGTTCTGTCTGATTGTATCCTTGAGGTCAAGCAATGGCTAGCTGACAACTTCCTCCATCTCAATAACTCCAAAACTGACTTAATCGTTTTCAGTCCTAACAGTATCACGGCAACTCAACAACCTGACCTCAACTATCTCTCACCTAATGTATCCTCTGTAATCTCCAACCTTGGAGTAAAAATGGACCAGGCTCTGAAGATGGATGCCCAGGTCAATAACACAGTTAAATCATGTTTTTACCAACTAAGACGCATCTCAAAACTAAAGCACATCCTGAGTGTACGTCTTCTGAAATCGGTGGTCCACACTTTTATCACCTCAAGGCTGGATTACTCCAACTCCTGCTTATATGGCATCAGTAAAGCAGCTCTTTCTAGACTTCAGCTGGTCCAGAATTCAGCAGCTAGGTTGCTGACTGGAGCTGACAGAAGACAACACATTTCTCCAATTCTGAAATCTCTCCACTGGTTGCCCGTGCAGTTCAGGATAAACTTCAAAATTATGCTTCTCACTTACAAATCCTTGAACCATCAAGCTCCTCCATATCTGTGTGAACTGGTCCATTACTACAACCCGCCGCGTGCTCTCAGGTCTGAAGATAAGCTCCTCCTAGCTGTTCCGAATGCACGTTTAAAAAGCCGTGGAGAGAGGGCTTTCTCTGTCTGTGCACCGAAGCTGTGGAACGCATTACCACTGCTAGTGAGGCTAGCACCAACAGCTAGCATTTTTAAATCACGCCTGAAAACTCACTACTTCAACCTAGCTTATACAACATAATTATGAACCTCACTGACATCTGCACTGTTTAAACTGACTCCACAATTATCTACTTCCGTATTATTGAGGTTCTTTGTAAAATGGTTTTTTTTTTCCTATTTTTACTTCACCCTGTGTCTTATTGATTTTTAGCTGTTATTTTTGGGAATTTTGTTGTATTTCCTTTTTATCTTTTATCTGTGTTCGACATGTTTATATAACGCCTGTTTAATTAACCAACATTTTTAGTGTACAGCGCCTTGTCTGGTTGTAATGCCTTGTGATTGCGCTTTATAAATAAAATTGGATTGGATTGGAAAACACAGTTTCTAAATATACATAGAATGAATGATTGCAGAATTAACCACAATGAGATGCACAATCCCCTCAAAATGATGACAAAAAACAAAATAACCACAAAATACAAAGGTGACCATAGAGAAACACAATCAACCTGAGAAACGATGCAACTACCATAAAACGACAGAGAAACCACAAATACAGTTAAATGCATATAATGTAACTTTCTACACACTGGCTTTAAAATGCAATATAATCGTACAAAACAGACTTTATCCAATCACTTTCTTCTGCTTATCCAGGCTTGGATGCCCAGCTTTCCCTCTCTCCTAAGCCACTTAGGCCAGCTCCCTCCAGTATGTCCTGGGTCTTCTTTTAGCTCTCCTTCTGGTTGGACATGTGCAGAAAACCTCTCATTCTTTCGGGCACTACCTCATCGTAACCATAGATGGACGTTCTGACGAAGCCAACAGGACCACATCGTCTGCAAAGAGCAGAGACCTGATTCTTAGGCCACAGAATCAGATCTCACTCAACACCCTGGCAGCGCCTTGGAATCCTGTCATGGACGGAATCGGTAACAAAAGGCAGCCTGGGCAGAGTCAGTGTGAACGAGCCTGACTTGCTGCCAGTATGGTGAACCAAGAACTAGCCCTGATCTTACAGGGACCTAATGGCCTGTATCAAGGGGCCTGGTGGCTTTGGCATCAAATTTGGACAATTTAGACTTTAGTGTTTCTTTAGGATATGAGCAGATAGAAGTACTTAAGTTGCTTATTTTGAAAAAGGATGTATTTGCTTCTTCTTCAGTGGTGTATGGCAGGCTGCACCATTGACTGACATCAATAGCGGTGAATGCATCACTTTTTTCATTGCTCTGATTGGTCCTAGTGCAGACCAATAGCACACAGAGACCGTTTGAAAGAACACTCAAGGGGGTGGTGGCTGCTCCTGCGGCGGGCTCTCCGGAGGGACTTCTGGATGTCTGGGGCTTTGATGTCCTCCATCTTCCACGGGTCTTGCGAGGCAAGTCTGTGGCCCCTCAGACTCACTATTGGACAGTCTTGTAGCGAAACCTTACAAACACAAGCGCATGCACGCACACAGGTGTTCACATGGTGCTTTTACAAGTATAGACGTGGGTGGTATCGACACTGAGGCTATAGTTGGACGGTGGAAGGAATACTTTGAGGAGCTCCTCAATCCCACCAATGCGCATTCCGAGGAGGAACCAGAGCTGGGAGGCCTGGGGATGGACTGTCCGATCTCGGGGGCAGAAGTTGCTGAGGTAGTCAAACAACTACACAGCGGCGGAGCCCCGGGGGCGGATGAGGTTCGTCCTGGGTATCTCAAGGCTATGGATGTTGTAGGGCTGTCATGGTTGACACGTCTCTACAACATTGCGTGGTCATCGGGGGCAGTTCCTAGGGAGTGGCAGACCGGGGTGGTGGTCCCCATCTTTAAGAAGGGTGACCTGAGGGTGTGTTCCAACTATAGGGGGATCACACTCCTCAGCCTCCCTGGAAAGGTCTACGCCAAGGTACTGGAGAGGAGGGTCCGATCGATAGATGAATCTCAGATAGAGGAGGAGCAATGTGGTTTTCGTCCTGGCCGTGGAACTGTGGACCAGCTCTATACCCTTGCAAGGGTGATGGAGGGGGCATGGGAGTTTGCCCAACCAATCCACATGTGCTTTGTGGATTTGGAGAAGGCTTATGACCGTGTCCCCAGGGGCACCCTGTGGGGGATGCTCCAGGAGTATGGGGTGGGTGGCTTTCTGTTAAGGGCCATTCAGTCCCTTTACCAAAGGAGCGTGAGTTTGGTCCGCATAGCCGGTAGTAAGTCGGACCTGTTCCCAGTGAGGGTTGGACTCCGCCAGGGCTGCCCTTTGTCACCGGTTCTGTTCATCACTTTTATGGACAGAATTTCTAGACGCAGCCGTGGTGTGGAGTGTGTCGAGTTTGGTGGCAGGAGAATCTCGTCTCTGCTTTTTGCGGATGATGTGGTCCTCCTAGCTTCATCCAGCTCTGACCTTCAGCTCTTGCTGAGTAGGTTCGCGGCCGAATGTGAAGCGGCTGGGATGAGGATCAGCACCTCCAAATCTGAGACCATGGTTCTCGACCGGAAAAGGGTGGCTTGCCACCTCCGGGTCGGGGGAGAGGTCCTACCTCAAGTGGAGGAGTTCAAGTATCTCGGGGTCTTGTTCACGAGTGAGGGTAGGAGGGATCGGGAGATCGACAGGCGGATTGGTTCGGCGTCTGCAGTGATGCGGACGCTGAGCCGATCTGTCGTGGGGAAGAGGGAGCTGAGCCAGAAAGCCAGGCTCTCGATTTACCGGTCGATCTACGTCCCAATCCTCACCTATGGTCATGAGCTTTGGGTAATGACCGAAAGAACGAGATCGCGGATACAAGCGGCCGAAATGAGTTTCCTCCGTAGGGTGGCCGGGCTCAGCCTTAGAGATAGGGTGAGGAGCTCGGACATTCGGGAGGGACTCGGAGTAGAACCGCTGCTCCTCCGGATCGAAAGGAGCCAGTTGAGGTGGTTTGGGCATCTGGTCAGGATGCCTCCTGGACGCCTCCCCGGGGAGGTGTTTCGGGCATGTCCTACCGGCAGAAGGCCCCCGGGTCGACCCAGGACACGTTGGAGAGGTTACATCTCCAATCTGGTCCGGGAACGCCTTGGGGTCCTGCCGGAGGAGCTGGTGGACAAGGCCGGGGAGAGGACGGCCTGGAGCTCCCTAATTGGGATGCTGCCCCCGCGACCCGGACCCGGATAAGCGGAGGAAGACGAAGACGAAGAAGACGAAGAAGGTATCGACACATTACTTTGGGCTGTGGTTGGCACTAAATGCACCATGAAATAATTATTATATTATAATAATATATTGATATACTGCTGCATGTCCTTATGTTGTTTGGTGCAGTGATGTTTGGCTTCTGTTGTATTATTGTGTCTTTTTTCTCTCTCTCTCATTCTGCAGGTCTAGAAGTGGATTTTTGTACAACACACACGCACGCACGCACACACACACACACACACACACACACACCTTTCCTCTCTCGCTTTCCTCTTTCATTTCTGTCTGTTGGGATTAAAAACTACCAAGAATAAATAAAAAGACGATAGATTATGAGTGAGTCGTTGCAGTGGTTGGTGTTCAGACTACCGGTATATATATTTATGTATAGTATATAGGATGGCTTGCCAGGCTAACTAACCTCATCATGGTTTAAATCACCAACTCATTAAGTATAAAAATTAACACCAGGTAAACAAACACTTTTTGACTTGCTTTATTCTTAAGAATCCGCACTAAAGTGATGGGGCTCACAATATGTCGAATCTAAAACAGTCAGAAACATGAAATCTCACTATCTCCCTGCTTTGGCAAATCAAAATCCTTAATGAATTTATATTGCCAGATCCAATTCAAATCTAAATCCCTATTGGGGAACTCTTCAAACAGAGCCTACCTAATTTGTATTTGTTTACTCTCACAGTCAGATTTACTTTAATAAAGTCAAAATTTTAAACTACAAATTAATGAATTCCGTCATCCTCATTTATCTCAAGACTCATTTGATTTCTCTTCACATCAGTTCATCCCTGCTTTTCTCTTTTTTCCTAGTTTGGTTTTAACTTGTCAGGTTGTTTTCCTACTCAGCCAGCAAACACAAAACTCCTCACATGAGTCTCTCCACCATGAGATCCATGTGTGGGCTGGGTAGGAGGGGTGGCAGGCAGTGATGCCTCAGTGTGGGTGTCTTACACTTCTATCACAATAGTGGGCGTCTTTTCCATGCATGTGCCTGGGGGAATGTTGTTTCATAATCCACCCAGAATTCAACGGACTCATGGAGACAGTGTTCTGATACTGGTTGGAATGTAGAAACACCTCCATCATCGGGAAAGGAAATAATCATCTGGAAAACCTGGTAGTGTTCATATCATATATTATATCTGTGGCAAATTAAATCTTTCATGCATCCTACTTGTTTTCATTTCATCTTTTGTTCTTTTTTTAGGTCTAGAAGTGATATATTTAAAATTA